>NW_028261390.1:33578262-33695762 GCF_051295495.1 Thamnophis sirtalis | reverse complement strand
AAGAAGAAGAAGAAACAATTACTACCAACAGTAAATAAAAATTATTTAGATTAATAAACAAAAGCACTGGGCAATGATCTATGAGACATTAGTTATGCGTTGGGATTTTGCTTATCATATTTCTACACCTTTCTGAAAAATTCTGCATTGTCAAGGCAGAACTAAACATTAAACATGGCAGAAAATGTTATACCTTTATATACTGCCAAACTATCCACAATTAGTTGGTACCACCATATAGATTAAAGTTTGTTATTTTTTTTAATATTAAATAATTGGAAATGTCTACTTTGTATTGCCTCTCTTCTAATTCTGGGGAAATATCTGTTACATCATACGAGGATATAGCAGAATGTTAAATGTATTAAGTGTTTGTAATGCAGTAAAAATGCACATTCTTTTCAAAATGTGAGTCCCATAGAATTCACTATTTTATTTTATCTTATTTCTACATGCATTTCAGAAGTATATATTATTTTTCTAGACACATATTATGAAAATAAATGTCTCTGGATTGATTCTTGAGTTAGTATAACTGAGACTTTTTTGAATTCAGTCAGCCATCTGTGATATCGTACAATTATTTGGATGGATCTGCTTGCACATAAATCAATCCAGAATCTACAAGTAATTTGATACATACATAATTTGGCCTCCCCTCTTCTCCCTTTATCTGAATTAATCAGATAAATGGCTATACCACAATGATAACTAAAAAAATTTCTACATTTTTTCCCATTTAATTTCCATGAATCCTTTAAAATGTGAAAGGTATTATTTCTTTAATAATACTGATTGTGCTATGCTATGATGTAGAAATTTAAAAAAATAATCCAGCAAGTGTATAACATAAATGCTATATTTAAAAAAAATAAAATAAAACGTTTCTGAATATTTTTTTTAATGTCTGAAACTGTTTAACCAAAGGTAAGCACAGAGAAGGATTTAATACAAGTTAAATGAAAAAATCTTAGACCGTGAATTTAATCCCTATTTAATCTGTAAAGAGCCACATCTCATCACTGTTTATTGAGCAAGCTTCCCAGCAGGATAAAGTGCTGAGTGATAATATACTGTATATTGCAAAGGATCTTGAGCTCTGGGACCATCATAGATGCTTTTGAAAAGTTCAAGTATGCATTGGCTATTCAAGTTGAATCCAGATAACCTTTTATGTAACTTTCTTTAATTATTTTTAATTTTTTATGCAGATAACTCAGAGCAATAGGCAAAAGGGATAAGTCAAATGATTATTATTATGGTTCATTGCATAGTAACCAGCTGTTAAGGCAGCTTTTGGCATTTTTATCTACTTATGAAGTCCTTCTCAAGGAGCTGGAATATATTATTATTATTATTATTGTACAATTGTATCACAGCGGCCAGTTGTTTCGCCGGATTTGGCATTGGTTACTAGTCGGGCCCCACCCAGGGGCCTAGGACGTCGTAACATATTTTCGTAATATGCGTGCAGATCCAAGCAGTGCGGCTTTTTGCATTTGACTGATGGTGATTTTGTCAATTTTTAGCTGTTTTAAATGTAATTCCAGTGCTTTTGGAATAGCACCCAGTGTGCCAATAACCACTGGAATTACCACTGCTGGTTTGTGCCATAGTCGTTGAATTTCAATTTTTAAGTCCTGGTATCTTGCGATTTTTTCATGTTCCTTCTCGGTGACCCTGCTATCACCTGGTATTGCGATGTCTATGATTGTGACCTTATTTTTCTCAACCAGTGTGATGTCTGGTGTATTATGCGCCAGTATTTTGTCCGTTTGTATATGGAAATCCCACAAGATCTTGACCATCTGATTTTCGGTGACTTTTTCAGGCTGAGGTTCCCACCAGTTTGTTGCTGTTTTAATATTATAATTTTTGCACAAATTCCAATGGATCATTTGTGCTACTGAATTGTGCCGCAATTTATAATCAGTCTGCGCGATTTTTTTACAGCAGCTGAGTATGTGATCAACAGTTTCATCAGCTTCTTTGCAAAGTCTGCATTTGGCATCATCAGAGGATTTTTCGATTTTGGCCTTAATAGCATTTGTGCGGATAGCTTGTTCTTGCGCAGCCAGGATTAGTGACTCTGTTTCTTTCTTTAATGTACCTGTTTTTAACCATAACCAAGTTTTTTCACTGTCCACTTTATCTTTTATTTTTTCCAGAAATTGACCATGCAGTGCTTTGTTCTGCCAACTCTCCATTCTTGATTTTATCACATCTTTTCTGTATTCTTGTTTTGTCTGTTGGGCCTTCAGTAGATTTTTGTTCTTTACTTCGATTAATAGATGTTCTTGAGTGTCTTTTAAATAATCAGCCAGTGCATGTTTTTCCTCTTCAACTGTTTGCTTCACTTGTAATAATCCTCTGCCACCTGATTTTCGGGGCAGATATAGTCTATCAGTATCACCACGTGGATGTAAACTGTAGTGCATTGTCATTAGTTTCCTGGTTTTTCGGTCCAAAAGGTCCAAATCAGCTTGTGTCCAGTTAACTATGCCAGCTGTGTATCTTATAACTGGTATTGCCCAGGTATTTATGGCCTTGATTGTATTTCCACCATTCAATTTAGATTTCAAAATTTTCCTAACTCTGTTGGTGTACTCTCGCCTGACAATAGTTTTTACTTCTCCATGCTTGATGTTATCCAACTGCAGAATGCCTAAGTATTTGTAGGCTTCATTTTCTTTGCATTTAATTAGTTGGCCATTGGGCATTTCGATTCCCTCAGATGCAGTGATTTTGCCCCTTTTTATGGATACAGTGGCACATTTTTCCATGCCAAACTGCATTGACATATCGGTGCTGAATACTCGGACTGTGTTTGTCAATGATTGGATTTCTATTTCTGACTTTCCATAGAGTTTCAAATCATCCATATATAGTAAATGCGAAATTTTTTCAGCTTCTTTGGCTGTTTGGTAGCCTAATTTCATTTTTTTAAAGATTATTGATAGTGGTATCATTGCGATGATGAAGAGAAGAGGTGAAAGTGAATCACCCTGGAAAATTCCTCGCTTGATATTAACCATTCCGTAGCTCTCATTCCCTACTGCCAACTCAGTTCTCCATTGTTTCATTGCCTTTTCAGTAAAGGATGTAATATTTTTGCTAATGCCAGTTGTTTCTAAGCATTTTATGATCCAACTATGTGGCAGTGAGTCAAATGCCTTTTTGTAATCAATCCAGACCATATTCAAGTTCGTTTTTCTGTTCTTACAATTTTCTAATATCATTTTATCAATTAGAAGCTGATCTTTTGTGCCCCTGCTCCTTCTTTTGTTGCCTTTTTGCTCTACTGGCAAGATGTTGTTTGTTTCCAAATAATCCATCATGTTATCTGCAATAATGCCTGTGAGTAATTTGAAGGTTGTTGGTAAGCATGTTATTGGTCTATAGTTTTCAGGTGTTGTTCCTTTATTATTATTATTATTATTATTATTATTATTATTATTATTATTATTATTATTATTATTATTATTATTATTATACAATTGTATCACAGCGGCCAGTTGTCTCGCCGGATTTGGCATTGGTTACTAGTCGGGCCCCACCCAGGGGCCTAGGACGTCGTAACGTATTTTCGTAATATGCATGCAGATCCAAGCAGTGCAGCTTTTTGCATTTGACTGATGGTGATTTTGTCAATTTTTAGCTGTTTTAAATGTAATTCCAGTGCTTTTGGAATAGCACCCAGTGTGCCAATAACCACTGGAATTACCACTGCTGGTTTGTGCCATAGTCGTTGAATTTCGATTTTTAAGTCCTGGTATCTTGCGATTTTTTCATGTTCCTTCTCGGCGACCCTGCTATCACCTGGTATTGCGATGTCTATGATTGTGACCTTATTTTTCTCAACCAGTGTGATGTCTGGTGTATTATGCGCCAGTATTTTGTCGGTTTGTATACGGAAATCCCACAAGATCTTGACCATCTGATTTTCGGTGACTTTTTCAGGCTGATGTTGCCACCAGTTTGTTGCTGTTTTAATATTATAATTTTTGCACAAATTCCAATGGAACATTTGTGCTACTGAATTGTGCCGCAATTTATAATCAGTCTGCGTGATTTTTTTACAGCAGCTGAGTATGTGATCAACAGTTTCATCAGCTTCTTTGCAAAGTCTGCATTTGGCATCATCAGAGGATTTTTCGATTTTGGCCTTAATAGCATTTGTGCGGATAGCTTGTTCTTGCGCAGCCAGGATTAGTGACTCTGTTTCTTTCTTTAATGTACCTGTTTTTAACCATAACCAAGTTTTTTCACTGTCCACTTTATCTTTTATTTTTTCCAGAAATTGACCATGCAGTGCTTTGTTCTGCCAACTCTCCATTCTTGATTTTATCACATCTTTTCTGTATTCTTGTTTTGTCTGTTGGGCCTTCAGTAGATTTTTGTTCTTTACTTCGATTAATAGATGTTCTTGAGTGTCTTTTAAATAATCAGCCAGTGCATGTTTTTCTTCTTCAACTGTTTGCTTCACTTGTAATAATCCTCTGCCACCTGATTTTCGGGGCAGATATAGTCTATCAGTATCACCACGTGGATGTAAACTGTAGTGCATTGTCATTAGTTTCCTGGTTTTTCGGTCCAAAAGGTCCAAATCAGCTTGTGTCCAGTTAACTATGCCAGCTGTGTATCTTATAACTGGTATTGCCCAGGTATTTATGGCCTTGATTGTATTTCTACCATTCAATTTAGATTTCAAAATTTTCCTAACTCTGTTGGTGTACTCTCGCCTGACAATAGTTTTTACTTCTCCATGCTTGATGTTATCCAACTGCAGAATGCCTAAGTATTTGTAGGCTTCATTTTCTTTGCATTTAATTAGTTGGCCATTGGGCATTTCAATTCCCTCAGATGCAGTGATTTTGCCCCTTTTTATGGATACAGTGGCGCATTTTTCCATGCCAAACTGCATTGAAATATCGGTGCTGAATACTCGGACTGTGTTTGTCAATGATTGGATTTCTATTTCTGACTTTCCATAGAGTTTCAAATCATCCATATATAGTAAATGCGAAATTTTTTCAGCTTTTTTGGCTGTTTGGTAGCCTAATTTCATTTTTTTTAAGATTACTGATAGTGGGATCATTGCGATGATGAAGAGAAGAGGTGAAAGTGAATCACCCTGGAAAATTCCTCGCTTGATATTAACCATTCCGTAGCTCTCATTCCCTACTGCCAACTCAGTTCTCCATTGTTTCATTGCCTTTTCAGTAAAGGATGTAATATTTTTGCTAATGCCAGTTGTTTCTAAGCATTTTATGATCCAACTATGTGGCAGTGAGTCAAATGCCTTTTTGTAATCAATCCAGACCATATTCAAGTTCGTTTTTCTGTTCTTACAATTTTCTAATATCATTTTATCAATTAGAAGCTGATCTTTTGTGCCCCTGCTCCTTCTTTTGTTGCCTTTTTGCTCTACTGGCAAGATGTTGTTTGTTTCCAAATAATCCATCATGTTATCTGCAATAATGCCTGTGAGTAATTTGAAGGTTGTTGGTAAGCATGTTATTGGTCTATAGTTTTCAGGTGTTGTTCCTTTAGTTGGATCTTTCTGAATCAAGTATGTTTTTCCAGTTGTCAACCATTCATCAATTTGGCCCTTTTGTAAAATTTCATTCAGTTGCCTGGCCAATATTGCATGTAAACTGGTCAGATATTTGAGCCAGAAACCATGTAATTGGTCCTTTCCAGGTGATGTCCAATTCTTTACCTTTTTAACTCGATTTTTGATCATCTCAGTTGTTATTTCTAATACTTGCATTTGTTTGTTGCCAATGCTTTTCTCAAAGTCATGTATCCACTTTGCTTCCTTGTTGTAGTCCTTTGCAGTTTCCCACAATTCTTTCCAGAATTCAACTGTGGCCTGCTTTTCTGGTTTTTCACTTTTGGTGTCACCATTCACCTTAAGTCTTTGATAAAAACGCCGTTGGTCTGATCGAAATTGCTGATTTTGTTTATATTGGATGATTCGTGCCTCATATCTTTCAATTTTTCTAGCTGTTGCTGTTATCTGCTGTTTTACAATCTCTACAGCTTCATTGATGTTTCTTGTATCCAATCTATATCTTCTGATTAGCCGATCTATGGTTTTGTTGTTTTTAAGCCGTTGCTCATGCATGTTCTTTAAGTTACTAGCATCTGCCCTTAATTTTTTGATTTTTTGTTCTAGACGGATTTTCCACTTTGGCTTTGATGCTTTTTCTGTTGTGTGACTAGGTACTTTAATTTTAATGCCTAGTTCATTAGTAACTATTACAGCTGCGCTGTACATTAACTGGTTTGTTTCCAAGATGGATCCCGGTTCAATTGTTGAAAACACTGCATTAACCATTTTCATGATAGGGGCCAAAATTTTCTTAGGCACAGTTTTTAGTGATGGTAAACGTTGCCTTTCCTCATTAAGCAGAAAATGCTCCATGATCTTATCCTTCAATTCTTTTTGTTTTTGAGTTAGTTCATCAGTTGGTTCAGTGATAACTGGTTCTAGTGGTGGTGATGTTATTTCCTTCCTGAGAGCTTCTTCTGGGAGTTCTACTATAGTGTCTTTAGTTGTGTCTTGAATATCAGTTATTTCCGCTTGTGATATTGTTTTTTGGGTTTTGCAATTTGCCTGAATTTCCTCATGTTCAACTTCACTAAACACTTTATTCCGTATAATAAATCGCCTTTGATCTGCTAGTCGTTGTTCACTAACATTTGAATCTGGATATTGTTGTTTCCATAATTCATACATTCGCTTTAAATATCCTCTTTTTTCTGGCTCTGAGTTGTAGTAACAGGCCATTATGGCACGGTTTTCATCTGCACTATATTTTTGTCGTTTTGTTGGCTGGTCCACTTGTAGCCCACTTGTTGACGGATATCCAGGGACCCCAACATCCGCCGCGGCCCTTGTTAACCCGCGCGACGACCGATGCGGTATGGAATTCTTATTCGTTTTTTCCACCATATTGTATGGGTTGGCGGGGTTTTTTTTACGGGACCAGATGCCAACCTGATCCCAACCTTCCTCCTTTCTCATCCGGGCTTGGGACCGGCAACGGCGGAGTTATTATTATTATTATTATTATTATTATTATTATTATTATTATTATTATTATTATTATTATTATTATTATTATACAATTGTATCACAGCGGCCAGTTGTTTCGCCGGATTTGGCATTGGTTACTAGTCGGGCCCCACCCAGGGGCCTAGGACGTCATAACGTATTTTTGTAATATGCGTGCAGTTCCAAGCAGTGCGGCTTTTTGCATTTGACTGATGGTGATTTTTTCAATTTTTATTGTTTTAAATGTAATTCCAGTGCTTTTGGAATAGCACCCAGTGTGCCAATTACCACTGGAATTATCACTGCTGGTTTGTGCCATAGTCGTTGAATTTTGATTTTTAAGTCCTGGTATCTTGCGATTTTTTTCATGTTCCTTCTCGGCGACCCTGCTATCACCTGGTATTGTGATGTCTATTATTGTAACCTTATTTTTTTCAATCAGTGTGATGTCTGGGGTATTATGCACCAGTATTTTGTCCATTTGTATATGGAAATCCCACAAGATCTTGACCATCTGATTTTCGGTGACTTTTTCAGGCTGATGTTGCCACCAGTTTGTTGCTGTTTTAATATTATAATTTTTGCACAAATTCCAATGGATCATTTTTGCTACTGAATTGTGCCGCAATTTATAATCAGTCTGCGCGATTATTTTACAGCAGCTGAGTATGTGATCAACAGTTTCATCAGCTTCTTTGCAAAGTCTGCATTTGGCATCATCAGAGGATTTTTCGATTTTGGCCTTAATGGCATTTGTGCAGATAGCTTGTTCTTGCGCAGCCAGGATTAGTGACTCTGTTTCTTTCTTTAATGTACCTGTTGTTAATGTACCTGTTGTCATCACGTGGATGTAAACTGTAGTGCATTATCATTAGTTTCCTGGTTTTTCGGTCCAAAATGTCCAAATCAGCTTGTGTCCAGTTAACTATACCAGCTGTGTATCTTATAACTGGTATTGCCCAGGTATTTATGGCCTTGATTGTATTTCCACCATTCAATTTAGATTTTAAAATTTTCCTAACTCTGTTGGTGTACTCTCGCCTGACAATAGTTTTTACTTCTCCATGCTTGATGTTATCCAACTGCAGAATGCCTAAGTATTTGTAGGCTTCATTTTCTTTGCATTTAATTAATTGGCCATTGGGCATTTCAATTCCCTCACATGCAGTGATTTTGCCCCTTTTTATGGATACAGTGGAGCATTTTTCCATGCCAAACTGCATTGAAATATCGGTGCTGAATACTCGGACTGTGTTTGTCAATGATTGGATTTCTATTTCTGACTTTCCATAGAGTTTTCAAATCATCCATATATAGTAAATGCGAAAAATTTTCAGCTTCTTTGGCTGTTTGGTAGCCTAATTTCATTTTTTTTAAGATTACTGATAGTGGGATCATTGCGATGATGAAGAGAAGAGGTGAAAGTGAATCACCCTAGAAAATTCCTCGCTTGATATTAACCATTCCGTAGATCTCATTCCCTACCGCCAACTCAGTTCTCCATTGTTTCATCGCCTTTTCAGTAAAGGATGTAATATTTTTGCTAATGCCAGTTGTTTCTAAGCATTTTATGATCCAACTATGTGGCAGTGAGTCAAATGCCTTTTTGTAATCAATCCAGACCATATTCAAGTTCGTTTTTCTGTTCTTACAATTTTCTAATATCATTTTATCGATTAGAAGCTGATCTTTTGTGCCCCTGCTCCTTCTTTTGTTGCCTTTTTGCTCTACTGGCAAGATGTTGTTTGTTTCCAAATAATCCATCATGTTATCTGCAATAATGCCTGTGAGTAATTTGAAGGTTGTTGGCAAGCATGTTATTGGTCTGTAGTTTTCAGGTGTTGTTCCTTTAATTGCATCTTTCTGAATCAAGTATGTTTTTCCAGTTGTCAACCATTCATCAATTTGGCCCTTTTGTAAAATTTCATTCAGTTGCCTGGCCAATATTGCATGTAAACTGGTCAGATATTTGAGCCAGAAACCATGTAATTGGTCCTTTCCAGGTGATGTCCAATTTTTTACCTTTTTAACTCTATTTTTGACCATCTCAGTTGTTATTTCTAATACTTGCATTTGTTTGTTGCCAATGCTTTTCTCAAAGTCATGTATCCACTTGGCTTCCTTGTTGTAGTCCTTTGCATTTTCCCACAATTCTTTCCAGAATTCAACTGTGGCCTGTTTTTCTGGTTTTTCACTTTTGGTGTCACCATTCACATTAAGTCTTTGATAAAAACGCCGTTGGTCTGATCGAAATTGCTGATTTTCTTTATATTGGATGATTCGTGCCTCATAGCTTTCAATTTTTCTAGCTGTTGCTGTTATCTGCTGTTTTACAATCTCTACAGCTTCATTGATGTTTCTTGTATCCAATCTATATCATCTGATTAGCCGATCTATGATTTTGTTGTTTTTAAGCCGTTGCTCATGCATGTTCTTTAAGTTACTAGCATCTGCCTTTAATTTTTTGATTTTTTGTTCTAAACGGATTTTCCACTTTGGCTTTGATGCTTTTTCTGTTGTGTGGCTAGGTACTTTAATTTTAATGCCTAGTTCATTAGTGACTATTACAGCTGCGCTGTACATTTACTGGTTTGTTTCCAAAATGGATCCCGGTTCAATTGTTGAAAACACTGCATTAACCATTTTCATGATAGGGGCCAAAATTTTCTTAGGCACAGTTTTTAGTGATGGTAAACGTTGCCTTTCCTCATTAAGCAGAAAATGCTCCATGATCTTATCCTTCAATTCTTTTTGTTTTTGAGTTAGTTCATCAGTTGGTTCAGTGATAACTGGTTCTAGGGGTGATGATGTTATTTCCTCCCCGAGAGCTTCTTCTGGGAGTTCTACTATAATGTCTTTAGTTGTGTCTTGAATATCAGTTATTTCCGCTTGTGATATTATTTTTGGGGTTTTGCAATTTGCCTGAATTTCCTCCTGTTCAACTTCACTAAACACTTTATTCCGTATAATAAATTGCCTTTGATCTGCTAGTCGTTGTTCACTAACATTTGAATCTGGATATTGTTGTTTCCATAATTCATACATTCGTTTTAAATAGCCTCTTTTTTCTGGCTCTGAGTTGTAGTAACAGGCCATTATGGCACGGTTTTCATCTGCACTATATTTTTGTCATTTTGTTGGCTGGTCCACTTGTAGCCCACTTGTCGACGGATGTCCAGGGACCCCAACATCCGCCGCGGCCCTTGTTAACCCGCGCGACGACCGATGCGGTATGGAATTCTTATTTGTTTTTTTCACCATATTGTATGGGTTGGCGGGTTTTTTTTTATGGGACCAGATGCCAACCTGACCCCAACCCTCCTCCTTTCTCATCCGGGCTTGGGACCGGCAACGGCAGAGTTGTTGTTGTTGTTGTTGTTATTATTATTATTATTATTATTATTATTATTATTATTATTATTTTAATCTTTGGTGAGATTCACAGCCTTTGGGGCTGGTTGGTTGCTCAGCAGCTCTAGTCCTAACCAAGGACCTACAAACTATTAAGGCAATGTCGGGGATATAAGTTGTTCCAAGTAGGGTGGTTTTTTGTAGAATCAGAATGTTCAAGTCTGATAAATTTAAAATTTCCAAATAGTGAGGTAGCCCTTTAGATATTGCTCCAAGGGCTCCAATTACAATCGGGACAACACATAATTTCTTCTTCTACGGTCACTCGACTTCAATTTGCAAGTCCCGGTACTTTGTGATTTTTTCTTGCTGTTTATCTTCAATTCGTGCATCACCAGGTATTGCAATGTCAATGAACCATACTTTTTTTCTTTTCAACTATTGGTATGTCAGCCATGTTGTAGGCCAAGTTTAGGTTTAGGTTTAGGTTTATTAGCATTTGTAGGCTGCCCTTTTCCCTGAGGGGACTCAGGGCGGCTCACACAAAAACCGGGAAGGGGGAATACAAACATTAAGATGACAACATATAGTAAAATAATAGACAACATACATTCATCATTTGGGCGGGGTAACTATCCTTATCCCCAGGCCTGACGGGCGAGCCAGTTCTTCAAGGCTGTGCGGAAGGCTTGGACGGTGGAGAGGGTATGAATCTCCACGGGGAGCTCGTTCCAAAGGGTCGGGGCTACTGCTGAGAAGGCCCTCCTCCTTGTAGTTGCCAGCCGACACTGGCTGGCCGATGGAATGCGGAGGAGGCCTAGTCTATGGGATCTTATAGGTCGCAGGGAAGTAATTGGCAGAAGGCGGTCTCTCAAGTATCCAGATCCACTGCCATGTAGGGCTTTATGGGTGATTAATAGCACCTTGAAGCGCATCCGGAGATCGACAGGTAGCCAGCGCAGCTCGCGGAGGATAGGTGTAATGCGGGTGAATCGAGGTGCACCCGCAATCACTCGCGCGGCTGCGTTCTGCACTAGCTGAAGTCGCCGGATGCTCCTCAAGGGCAGCCCCATGTAGAGCACATTGCAGTATTCCAGCCTAGAGGTCACAAGGGCCCGAGTGACTGTGGTGAGAGCCTCCTGATTCAGGTAGGGTCGCAACTGGCGCACCAGGCGAACCTGGGCGAATGCCCCCCTGGTCACAGCCGTTAAGTGGTGGTCGAATGACAGCTGTGGATCCAGGAGGACTCCCAAGTTGCGAACCCTCTCTGAGGGGTATAAAATTTGACCCCCCAGCCTGAGTGTTGGAATATTAGTCAAATCTTTGGGAGGAAAACACAACAGCCACTCGGTCTTTTTGTGCCTGTCAGTCTGAATTCTGAAGTACCACAAGATCTTGCCTTTCTCATTGTCTAAAATCTTCTCAACCTGATGTTCCCAGTGGTTTTTGCTGCACTCAAATCCAAACTTCTGGCACAATTTCCAGTGAATGATCTTATTATTATTATTATTATTATTATTATTATTATTATTATTATTATTATTATTATTATATACTTTATTCATTAAACATGAAACTCAGCCACCTGAACATTCAAATATGCATTACAAATACCAGTGACTGGTGCTAATGGTTGATACGGTTTGCTTCCAGTGTCCTAGTTATCAACCAAGTACCTTCTTAAAATATAAGATGTTCTGAGTAACACAGTTTTTTGCAGTTCCACTGGTGCTATTGCAGGACGCTGCAATTTTTTGATGTATCTTGTAAAATTCTTGGACATGGTGCCAAGTGCCCCGATGACAATGGGTATCACTGTTACATGCTTCATCCATAGCTGTGCAGTTTCGATGGCCACGTTGCAATATTTCATTATTTTTTCTAGTTCTTTTTCTTCAATTCTGGCATCTCCAGGAACAGCGATATCAATAAACACTTTGGCCCTCTACAACCGTGATATCTGGCGTGTTGTGCTACAAATGATGATCTGTTTGTATTTGAAAGTGCCACAAGATCTTCACCTTCTCATTTTCGGTAACTTTTTCCACTTTATGTTCCCATGACTTTCTAGATACAGGTAAATCATATTTTTTACATAATGACCAGTGGAGTAATCTAGCAACTCGATCATGTCTAGGTTTATAATCAGTTTGTACAATTTTGCTGCATTCACATATTAAATGTGAAACAGTTTCGACTTTGTTTTGCAAAGTCGGCTGTTTGGGTAGTCAGTGGATTTTTGTATCTTTTCTTTCATGGTTTTGTAGTCCTTGTTCTTGAGCAGCCAGTATTAAACTTTCCATTTTTTTTCTTGATAGTTCCCATCTTAAGCCATGTCCATGTCAAGTTGTCATCACATTTTCCTTCAATGTTTTTCAAGTACTGTCCATGCAAAGCTTTGGTTTTCCATCTATTTAATCTGTCATCCAGCTGTTTTTCCTTATATTCTGCCTTTGTTTCTGTTGTTTTTATGCTGTTCTCCATTTTCACAGCCTGCAGCAATTTTTCTGTACTTTGGTTCACATAATCATTCAAACTTCATTTTTCTTCTTCTATAGTTTGATGGATTTGCAATAGTCCCCTGCCCCCTATTTTTCTTGTCAGGTATAACCTGTTGATGTCACTTTGTGGATATAAAACGTGGTACATATTCAAAAGTTTGCGTGTTTTCCGGTCCAAGTTTTCCAGTTCAGCCAGAGTCCAGTTGATGATTCCAGATGAATCATGTCCATCATGCCCATGTATTAATGGCTTTAATTATGTTTCCAGCATTCAGCTTTGATTTTTAATAGTTTGTGGACCATCCTGATGTATTTCTTTTGCGTTGACTCTTTGACTTTTCCATTCAAGATGTTATCTGCTTCCAATATGCCTAGGTACTTGTAACCATCATCCTTTGCTAATGCTTTCACTATATTTCCATTTCCCAGTTCTATTCCTTCTGTTGTTTTCCATTTTTCCTCACTGCGTGGATAATATAGCACATTTTTCAAGCCCAAAATTTATTTTGATGTCGCTGCTGAACAGTTGAACTGTGTTGAGTATTGATTTAAGTTCAGTGGGGCTTTTTGCATACAGTTTTAAGTTATCCATGTATAGTAGATGGTTTATCTTGCCATGTTGGCTTGAGATTCGGTATCTCAGTTTTGTGTTTCGTAGGATTATTGTCGGTGGAATTAATGCAATGTTGAACAATAGTGGTGAAAGTGAATCCCCTTGGAAGATTCCTTGTCTGATGTTGACTTCACCAATGTTCTCCCCATTTGTTGTTAGAACTGTTTTCCTTTTTTGCATATTTGCTTTATAAAATGTACAGATATTTTTGCTGATTCCAAAGTTTTCCAGACAGGTGTTAACCCAGCTGTGGGGTAATGAGTCAAATGCCTTCTTGTAATCAATCCACGGCATCTTTAAATTTGTTTTTCTTCATTTTGCATTTTTTACTTCCATTTTGTCTATGAATAGCTGATCTTTTGTTCCTCTTGATTTTTTATAATTTCCTTTTTGTTCTACTGGATACAAACTGTTTTCCTCAGATGATTGAATAGTGAATTTGCCAGCATCCTTGTAAAAAGTTAGAACGTTGTTGGCAGAGAAGTAATTGAGCAATAGTTGCTTGGTTCTGTGCCTTTTTCTGGATCTTTCATTATCAATTATGTTCGACCAGCTGTTAACCATTTTTCTTTTGTTGTATTTTGAAGCATTTGATCAAATTGAGTGGCCATGTGATGATGGAGGCTTGTCAGGTGTTTTAGCCAGTATCCATGCAGTTCATCCAGGCCAGGTGCACTCCAGTTCTTGACCTTCTTTGCTTGTTTTGTCACCATGTCAGTTTTTATTACAATATTTTCCGTCTTGTTTTGTGTTGTTTGTTGTTGAATATCTTTGATCCAGGAGGCAGTGTTGTTGTGTTCCACTGGTTTTTCCCACAGTTCTTTCCAAAAGTTCAGTTTTTTCTTTACATTTAAAGTTTTTTCTTTACATGTTGTTGTTGTTGTTATTGTTATTTCTTTTATTCATTAAACATGAAACTCATTCAAGTGAACATTTAAAAAAATGTCACAAATACCATTGACTGGTGCTAGTGGGAACCAAGTATCTTAAAATATATGATGTTCCTAGTAGCACAATTCTGTTGGTGTTATTGCAGAAAGCTGCAATTTCTTGATGTGTTTTGCAAAATTCTTGGACATAGTACCAAGTGCCCTGATAACAATGAATATATATATATATATATATATATATACTCATTGTGTGTTATATATATATATAAACACACACGTGTGTTTCTGTGTAATACTTTATTCATTAAACATGAAAGTCATTCAATTAATATATATTATTAATGAATATATATCAATGAATAATGGTATATTATTATTATTATTATCTTGTTAGAATAACTACATTAAAAGAATTAAGTTAGAAAAACAAATACAATGCATAAAATAGTGTATTTTTTAATCAGATGTCAATTAAAGAGAAGGTCAGAAGAAGAGTCAAACTGGATGGCATGAAATAGTGAGTAAAAAAAGCAAAACAAGAAAACAAAACTAAAATAAATCTGTACATTTGTAAGTACAGATTTAAAAATAATAAACAATATCAACAATCATTAATTTATTTTCAAGCTATGATTGTTATAACCTACTTTTTAACATTGAAATAATGCTACTAGAAATCAGCAGAATGAAATACAAATAGTGACAACTGAAAACCTATTTTAAAAAAATAACACTGACAACTCCTACTTAGAATCTATTGCTTGCCAACAAAATGACTGCTGTTAAATTTATGGGTTTTAAACTTTTTTAGTCCATTTCTACAAACAATCTGCAATATATTGCAAGTAGTGATATCACCAATTTTCCCAACAAGAATATACATTTCACTGAACTACCACTGATTGTAAATAACAATCCTGTCCAATGAAATGGCATTTTAACCTTTTCTCATTTTCAAGATGAAGGATGAATCATAGCACCTGCTTTCACATAAAAATTCTCTCAAGCTTATCCTTTAAATTAAAACGGGGAGGGAGATTCATGAGGAAGAAGCACATACCTTACAACTTTCAGCATAGGTTACTAGTTTAGTAACCTTGTTTAGAATATTAGATTAAGATGTGGTTAAAAATTAAAATATGGCACTCTCAATTTTTGATAGTCATATAAACAAAAAAGAAAATTTCTTGGCAAAAATACAGAAATTGCTTAGCACTGCCTTCTTATAAGATATTGCTGTGTTTTTTAAAAACTTTGTGGTCTAACCTATACTCATGGAACTCAATGACATCCATACCAGAGGTGGCTTTCTACCCATTCGCACCGGTTTGGGCGAAGTGGTAGTGGTAATTTGGCCTGGGTTGCAAAACTGGCAGCGACCCAGGCTGGCCATGCCCCCAAAACTGGTTCTCTGGTCTCCATTGCCATTGCCGGCATGTTTTTTTAGTAGTTTTTCATGTTCTTCATACATGCGCAGAACATGCATATGCAGTGAAGCGTGGACAAAGTGAACCGGTACCAATGCTGGTAGGAATGGACCCCTGATCCATAGGTGTATGAAATGGTTAATGGCATCTGTAGGTGTCTGAATACAAATATTTGAAAGACAGTAAGTGTAACACAAAAGCCAATTCTTTTTCTTTAGATACAAAATTTATACATAAGAGGCAAATCTTGGTCTCAATGCTGCAAATGTCATTTTGAACAGCATATATAAAGATTCCTAGGTCTTTGGAAGCAAATCTGTACAATTTAAAGCGTTGTCTTCATCCAGATATTTCAATGATCCAAAGTCTTGACACGGAGAATCAAATCACTCTGCCTCAACAATTCAAATTGAAATGAAGATAGAAGCAGACTCACTCAATTTGACTGGTTGCTTCAATCAATGTGAAGAAGATTCTGTTTCCCTTCCTGAGCTTTAGTTTAATGCTTGAAAGATAAGGACCATTTCAATTGAGAACTTTGGGTGAAAGAGACACTTAAGTTAACACTTCACAAAACTGAAGTGTTCCTTTGAAAAATTACATGCTGTATGCCTTATGACTATTGTATGTATAATATTTTTGGGTTTATTAGAGACAACAAAACTATAAAGATTATATCTAGGATCTTTGGCTGTAAGATATTCTAGCAATCTGTCATGCATTTCTTACATCTAATATGAGGAAGGTTGCATGACAAAAAATATACAAAGCTTTCATAAAAGTGTTTCTTATGTTGGAAGAATAGAATATGTCATCTCACGGAAGTAGGTCCCCCCCCCCAGCAATGGTATTGTACTAGGAATACAAAAGGCAGAAATGAGAAGTCAGCAGCTATTTCTTAGTCCTTTTTTTATTGTTCAAGACTATTTGATTTCACCTGAGAATATAGGAGACTATCTTTCACTGCTATATATTATAGCAGTGAACCTACTAATCAAATATTGAAGTGTAGTGTTAAAAGACGACCACCTGTTGCATTACTCTGGTGATCACAAATGACAGATTATGAAACCTATCTCTATGTAATCAACTATTTTAGCAGCAAAATGTTATTGTCAATTGTTAGCTTTTTAAAAACTAGGTAAGTGTATCAAGATATATATGGTAGTAATGCCTGCTATGGACATAATATTAAATATAATTCATTGTATAAGAATAATCATAATTTATAATATGCAAATTGGGGTGTTAATGTAAGCTCCCCCTTAATGCAATAATCATTGCAATTACAATGCTGAAAGCATCCTTTAACAGAATAAAATTAAAACGATGCCCTACTTTCACCTTTAATTATATCAAAAAGAAGATTGTAATTCTTGGAAATCTATTTTCACAGTCCCATCACATTCTGTCACACTGTCTGCTCACATGCTGAAATATTATGCTATTGATGTTAGCCACTGTTTCCAATTTTGTATTGTCCTGCCTGAAATTTACGTTTAATTCACCAAACATGCCTCTCTCTTCTTATTATTTTTTCCCTTAGTCTCTTCATTTCTCAACCTTTTGAAAATATGTCCTCCCTGTCTCCATCCATCTATTTCATTTGTATTTCATTTCATTTATTTTATTGCATGTATACACTCACTTTTTGGGGGTTTGTGAACTACAATTACGCACTCACATACATATACATGCACACAACACAGCTGTGTTTTGCCTCTTCATGGCAAGATAGGGACTGTTCCTGGACAAAATTAGCAAAGAATGCTAGAATGTAGAGTCACCCAAGGCATGAAGGTAAGATTAACTGTCCATCTAAAGCAACAAGGCACCTATATTAGTTAGTAGCTGTATAGAAAAATGCTGGAGAAGGATATAATTTCATATTGCATGGGAAAAGATGCTGACAAACATTCCTATATTTTACAAACTCTCACAGATAGAGAAGTCTAACATTGTTTAGATTAAAGTTTTTAGAATGTTAATGTTACCGTGAGAAATATACAATGTGAAGCTTCAAAAACAGAATTACTGTGCAAACTTAGAACACAGTGATAATAAATATGGGAAAGCTGAACATAATACACTTGAAATCAGTCAACAATATATTGATATCTTAGGGATCAGCAACTTGAAATGGAGCCAAGGTGGCGCAGTGGTTAGGGTGCAGTACTGCAGGCCACTTCAGCTGACTGTTATCTGCAGTTCAGCAGTTCTAATCTCACCGGCTCAAGATTGACTCAGCCTTCCATCCTTCCGAGGTTGGTGAAATGAGGACCCAGACTGTGGGGGCGATATGCTGACTCTGTAAACCGCTTAGAGAGGGCTGAAAGCCCTATGAAGCAGTATATAAGTCTAACTGCTATTGCTATTGCTATTATAATGTGGTGCTTTCATTCAGAATAGTGCACTATTAACAACCCAGAAGAGGACAAACGAAGAAGGAGACATACTGTTTTCATAGTCAAAAAGAATACATAGATAAATAATAAATAATAGTAATTGGGTACAATGTAATCAGTGACCAAATAATATCAGCTAGGCACCATAGACAACTCTTTAATATGATGATTATCCAAGCTTATGCTCCCGTCACTGATGCAGAAAAGAGGTTGACATGTTTGATGATGAATTTCAAGATGCACTGCTTGTGATTGGAGTTTAGAATGCCACACTTGCAAATATCTTACAGGAAATCATAGTTGGCCAGAAAAACAAAATGAAGCAGAGAACAATGTATCATTTTTTTTGCCAATCTATTCATTGTGGAAATCTTAAGCAAGACGCCTGGCCTGTTGGACACAGTGGTGGTGGTGGGAGGAATGGGCTGGCTGGGCTGGCTGGCTGGGGAGGGGGAGCCTTTTAAAGCCCTGCTGCCGCGTCTTCCCAGCAAGACTTCCTTTTGGCTCGCAGTTTCCCTTGCCTGCTTTAACCAAAACTTGGCGCCCTGCCTCTGCTCGGGCAACCCGAGAGCTCCGCCTGATGCCCAAAGGGCTTTGCAGGAAAAAACGCAGCTTGAGGCGCAATGACGGTCCTGGCTGTGGGGCGCACGCCCGGTAAAAGCCTCTCTTGGTTCCCTCCTCCTCCTCCTCCTCCTTCCACAGCCTGCGCGACGCTGCCACCGTAGGCCGAGAGCTGCTGCCGACGCTGCTGCACAGCTGAGGGAGGGAGAGCGCGAAAGCAGAGGCAAGGCACCAAGCTTTGGTTAAGGCAGGCAAGGGAAACCACGAGCTGAAAGGAAATCTTGCTGGGAAGACGCAGCAGCAGGGCTTTAAAGGGCTCCCCCCTCGCCAGCCAGCCAGCCCATTCCTCCCCCTGCCACCACTGTGTCCAACAGCCAAGTTGCTGGGAGGAGAAAGTTTGGGCTGCAGAGCAGAGTTTGAACTGCCGAGTGACGTGCGGTGAGCTTCATGGCTGGTGAGGGTGCCGCTATATGGCGGACGCGGTGCCGGGGCTTCAGCGGGGCTTTCGCGCTTGCCTCACCGCCCATGAAGCTCACCGCACGTCACTGCCCCAAGTACTGCCATATCCACTATGTAGACTTTTTTGCCTTATAAATAATTGTTAACTCTGGGATGTTATGTGGCAGATGCCTGTCATTATTATTGTTATTGTTGTTATTATAAATCATTGAATGTGATAATCATACCTAGTAAACTATTCACAACCAAGAAAACTATAAATGAGTCTTGGACATAATTAGGTACTTAATTAATCAAATCATAATATTACGTCTGCCTGTAAAATTATACATCTCAAAGTATAGTTCTATAATGTTTGCTTTCAGACTACTCTTATTAATTTGTGAAGCATTTAATTGTCTCTACCAGACTTAGCTTTTCTCTGTCTTATTTTTAAGCCTTCTAGAAATTATATAGTGCCAATAATTCTTCATCTAATTTCACATTCTTTTGAACTTTGAGCTAACTCTTAATATTAAATATCTGTGTTAATTTAGAGAATAAAGAACTAATTAAGCTACAGAAAATATCTTAGAAATTATTTTTCCATTTAGTTGAAAACACTGTGACTGAAGTTGTACATTTGCAGAGAGACTTGTGGAGGTGTTAGGAAAGCTTGTCTGGAGAAATGGCAACATATAAGCAGAAGAGATGATAGAAACTTGTGAAGTAGAAACAGATGCAGAAAGTACAACCAGATGTTGATGTTGCCTGCAACAATGATTTAAATCCTCTTCCCATTGATGCAGACAGCTGAAGCGTTCCTTGGCACTTCTTGGCTAAAGAAAGATCAATGCTGACTGAGGAAGGGACATGAAAGGGCATCAGTGTTTGATTCAATGTCTGTTGAATATGCAAGTACTGTGTTTAGTAAAAACTGATCCACTTGCATCTTGGAACCTGACTCTAAGGACATGACAGCAAGGAAGAAAATGAAAAGTTCAGATGAGAAATTCAACATTATTTCACTTTTGAACACCCTCTGATTACAGAATAGTCAAATGTGGGAATGGTATTATGTAGCCTACCATAGAACAGGGCTGTCAAACTCCCAGCTCTCTGGCCAGATGCGACATATGCTGGCCACACCCATGCCCTGAGTTTGACAGCACTGCCATAGAATATATCTATAAGAATGGCTATTATTACACATCTGCTTAAAAGCAAAACAAAGAGCTGAATCCAGAATAACTAAAATGATTAAACTTCTAAATAATCTGTTTTTATACTTTTTTTAAATCAAAAGAGAATTGAGGGTTGAAGCACTATCCCTCTGTGACCTCCATATTTCATTAGTGCTAAATTCATTTCTAATGAAAAATTTAATAAAATGGTGATAATCACCTACTATTTAAACACAGTACTGGTAATTGTAAATGTAAATTACTTGATTACTTACCATGGGTTTTTAAAACTTTTTTAATCAACTGTATTCATGTTATCTTTCTACAATAGCACTTTCAGGATTTTAACCAAATATATATCAGAACCTTTAAGAATAGCATACTAAATTATTTCAGATTCATCTTCATTCTTTACATTTCACATTAAGCTCAAATTAAAATTACTCACACAGAAGTCACTTTCCAAAACATAAATGAGTTCAATAATTATATTTGAAAGCCTAAGAAAAAGAAACTTTATTATAAAAAATGAAAACCAAATATATATTAAAGCTAGTTGAATAGTCAAATTCACCATTTTAGAATGAAGCAAGCTTTGAAAATAATAATAAATGTAGTAATATGACTTTTGACCTTTTCATTCAGTGTTAGGATAAGATATTTCGTTAGACTTGCATTTTGTTCTAGCTCTACTAAGAAATTTTTTCAAATGTCTTCTTTCTCATATTTTGTCATGGCTGCTTCGCTCAGTAACCAAGAAAGAAACCACTCAACTCCATTTTGCAGAATTAAGAGTACTTTTACTCTTAGGTGGCGCAGTGGTTAAATGCAGCACTGCAGGCTACTGCTAGATCAGCAGTTCAGCGGTTCAAATCTCACCGGCTCAGGGTTGACTCAGCCTTCCATCCTTCCGAGGTGGGTAAAATGAGGACCCGGATTGTTGGGGGCAATATGCTGACTCTCTGTAAACCGCTTAGAGAGGGCTGAAAGCCCTATGAAGTGGTATATAAGTCCACTGCTATTGCTATTGCTATTTTACTGGTCATGAGTAGATAGCAGCTAGGCAAAGCAAGGTCCGAGGCAAAAGCGCACGTAAGCATAGATATCAATATGTAACCCAGCCCCCTCCCCCTGGTAACCTCAGCCCATAGTCCAATCAGTACACCCCACAGGTGTCATGTGGGAGACATCTTCAAAAAGCATAATCAGGCTGGTATGCCGGACAGTTGGCCTTGGCGGCAAGTCCTTTATCTGCAGCATGCGCAGTAGATGGTGAGAACACCTCCCTTTTACAGTCACTCCTGTGCTGACATTTCCCCATCCACATACAATGCCCCACCTCCCAGTTTCAATGGAAGCCGAAAGCAAGCAAAACAGACGCTGACACCTGACCCTCCGTCAGGAAAGGAAATCATCCCTGCAGAAAAAGAACAAACAAACACACAAACAACAGAAAACAGGAACAAGGAAAGGTGAAAATGTCCACGCCAATCCAGGTCAAGGCTTGTCAGGGTAGGCAGAGTAGAATTTTTGCAAAAGTCAAGGAGCCCTCATGTGGGACTTATCAACCCATTCAGCATGAGATGGGTGAAAATACTTCCAGGAAACGAGATACTGAATCCGATTTCTATGTTTCCGAGAGTCCAAAATCTCCTTAACCTCAAAATATTGCTCTCCCTCAATGAGAAGAGGTTCAGGTGGTGCAGGTAGAGGTACTCGCAGAGAGGAAGTGTGTTCCAGCTTCAAAAGGTTGATATGAAACACTGGGTAAACATGGTTAAGGTATTTTGGCAGTTCCAGTCGCACCGATACAGGGTTAATAAACTTTACAATAGGAAACGGACTGACGTACTTAGGACCCAGTTTCTTAGACTTCTGGGTGGTTTGGAGAAATTTGGTAGATAAAAACACATGTTCTCCAACCTTGTATTCCCTTTGCTTAGTCCTCTTCTTGTCAGCCTGTTTCTTGTGTGCTCGATGAGCAGCATCCAATGCCTTGTATTCCAAAGGCCAGATTTTGCAGAGTTGGTCACTCCATTCTGAAAGGGACAGGACTTTTGGCTTTTCTTGTGGTATATCTGGAATAGGTACAAAATCATGGTGAAACCCGTACTGCTGTGCACCAAGTTGTTGTAGGCCACTTCAACATGAGGTAACAACTCAACCCAATTATCTTGCTGATAATTAATGAAGCACCGGAGGTACTGTTCCAAAACAGAATTAGTCCTTTCACAAGCTCCGTTAGTCTGCGGATGGTGGGAGGAGCTTAACCCCTGGGCAGAGCCAATCAACTTCAAAAACTTCTTCCAAAATAAGGAGGTGAATTGGACCCCCCCCCATCGGAAATAATGCGGTCTGGTACACCATGCAGGCCATATACATGTGTAATAAACAATTTAGCCAAGGATTTAGCCAATGGGATTTTGGAACATAGAATAAAATGAACTTGTTTGGAAAACAAGTCCGTAACGACCCAAATTACAGTATTTCCTTGACTTTCAGGTAATTCAACAATGAAATCCATAGATATTTCTTTCCACAGTGCCTCCAGTTGGGCCACGCCCTGGAGCAGGCCCTGGGGTTTCCCTGGTGGGCGCTTCACAGCAGCACATGTGGGGCAACTGGCCACATAAGACTCGATGTCCTTCTTCAAGATGGCCACCAAAATTGCCTTTTAATAAGATGCAACAGGCCCAGTCTACACCTCAAAAGGGTGTTTAGCCCCCTCCAAGAAATGTCGCCAGGTCATTAAAGCCCACCTGACTACAAAAGTCTCCTTTTCCCATATAGCCCATATCTCTCTGTCTCAGTTAGCTTCTGAGAAGTGTAAGGGCAAGGCTGTAGTTTTCCATCAGCATTTGCTTGTAGTAATACCACTCCCACTGCAACGTCACTTGCATCCATCTGGACCAAAAATGGCAAATCCATGTCTGGGTGTTTCAAAACTGGTTCAGCTAGTTTTTCAAATGCGGCTTGACACTCCATAGTCCGATTTAAGGGCTTTCCTGGTCTAGGTTTGGCCTCCCCCTTTGATTTCAGGAGGTTCATAATGGGGAGGGCTATGCTGGCGAATGAGGGAATAAATTGACGACAAAAATTCGCAAATCCCAAAAAACTTTGCAACTGTTTGCAGGTGCGGGGTGTGTGTGTGTGTGCCCATTCAGTGACAGCTTGGACCTTTGCTGGGTCCATCTCGATGCCATCATGGGAGATGCAATACCCAAGGTAGCCAATTTTTTCTTGATGAAATTCACACTTAGACAATTTCGCATACAGTTCCGCTGCCCGGAGTTTTTTAAGCACTGAGCGGACTAGTTTCACATGTTCTTCACGTGTTTCTGTGTAAATAAGGATGTCATCAAGATAGACTATTATGCCTTTGTAGAGTTGGTCATGCAAAACGTCATTAATTAATTGCATGAAAACAGCTGGCGCCCCCTGTAGGCCAAATGGCAGAACCCGGAATTGAAAACAGCCAAGAGGACAGTTGAACGCAGTTTTCCACTCGTCACCCTCCTTAATTCTCACTCTGTAATAGGCCTCTCGGAGGTCTAATTTCGTCAAAAATTTTCCTTTACCCAACTGGGCCAGCATGTCCTTCATTAGCAATAGCAATAGAAGTTAGACTTATATACCGCTTCATAGGGCTTTCAGCCCTCTCTAAGCGGTTTACAGAGTCAGCATATTGCCCCCAACAACAATCTGGGTCCTCATTTTACCCACCCTGGAAGGATGGAAGGCTGACTCAACCCTGAGCCGGTGAGATTTGAACAGCTGAACTGCAGAACTACAGTCAGCTGAAGTAGCCTGCAGTGCTGCATTTAACCACTGCCTGCATTTAACCACTGCGCCACCTCGGTTAACGGTAATGGGTACAGGTTCTGTACACAGATTGTGTTAAGGTTCTTGTAATTAACACATAATTAACACATAAGCGAAAGGAGTCATCTTTCTTTTCTCTGAACAAAACTGGAGCAGCAACTTGGGGTCCAGCAGGCTCAATGAATCCCCTCTGCAAATTTTTGTCAATAAAATTCCTTAATTCATCCATTTCACGGGGGGGGGGGTCATTGAATAAATCTGAGGTTTCAGAAGTTTTTCTTCAGGAAGAATATCAATGCTGCAATCAGCAGCACAATGTGAGGGTAATTTATCAGATGACTTCTCACTGAAAACATCTTTCAGGTCCCAATATTCCTTTGGGATTTTCTCCTCCCCTTCAATTTTTTCTTGCCCACTGGCTGCTAGGTTGGGGTCAGTGTTACTCCACTTGGGAGCCTCCCCCTCTTCTTTACTCCACTTGGGAGCCTCTCCCTCTCCTTAAGGGAGTGTAGCAGATCGGATGCGTATCCACCCTTTCCTCCAATTGATGTGTGTATTCCATTTATGCAACCACGGTAAGCCTAATATAAGAGGCCAATCCATTCCTGGAGCCACAATAAAACTTATTGACTCTTAGTGAGTTCCCATCCACATGTCTATTGGCTCAGTCACAAAATGGGCCGGACTCCCTCCAGCTATCAAGCTGTGCAACTGGCAAAAAGCAATTGAGACCTTTAAAGTTTTTAGTCTTAGGCCCAATTTTTCCACTACTTCGGGGCTAATGGGAGCAATGTGTGCAACCCGAATCTAAAAGAGCCAGCAACTTTTCTTGCGCTCCAGTAGAGAGCACTTTAAGTTCCACTAGGATAGTCATGGGCCCCGATTGGGAGCTTACTAGACAATCATCATCAGTTTCGGTTTCACTTTCCTCCAATGAGGAGGGTGATTCCTCTTCCCCTGGGGCAGGGTAGATTTGCGGATGAGCCTCAAATGCCTTCATGGCGGTCTCCCTCCTCCTCCCAGGTAGTTTCTTTGGTCTCCTCTCCCCCCTAATAGAGGGCCTTGGGCTCATTTTGGGGATGAGAAATTTGGGCTTGCTTGCAGAGCCACTTTTCCTTTCATTTGGAGCTCCTTGGGGGGGTTTGGGGGGGTACTATCTTCGCTATAATTGTCATGGATTAAATCACTTCCCATCTCCGCAGCCAGTTCATAGCAGAGCTACAATTTGGGGGGGGGGAACCCCCTGTTTACACAGTTCTTGTTAGATTAAGGGATTCAATGTTGGCTTTTGTTTGTCACTCTGTGAGTGAATCATCAAAGTATTTACTCAGAGCAGCTATAAATCTTTTATATTCTATTGGTGGGGGGGGCAGCATCATGCGGGGCCTCCATCCCAATGGCTGCCTTACTTCCCAAAGCCATAGTAATTTTTCTTACCTTGACTTCTTCAATAAAAAATACATGTCCAAACTGTTGCATGCAATTCCATAGCTGCCTGAGGGAGAACCATAAATCTGTTGATTGTCCCCCGGCTTCCCTCAGGCAGAGCAATCTCTCTACAGACCTCTCCTCTGTTCCATGGAGATCTGTTTCTTTTCCAGGGTCACTACTGGAATGTTTCTTTTTCCAAGCCTCTGCAAATTGTTTCATGAGGCTCTCCTCATTCTCCCCCTGGTTGCTGCCTTGCTGGGACATGTTCCAGGGAGGGTGTAGGAATTGGGTGCACTCCCCTCAGAAGTTATCAGCTCCAGGATGAGTGCGTGTCTGAGACCTTGCTTAACGTCAGGGCTGCTTCGCTCAGTAACCAAGAAAGAAACCACTCAACTCCATTTTGCAGAATTAAGAGTACTTTTACTGGTCATGAATAGATAGTAGCTAGGCAAAGCAAGGTCTGAGGCAAAAGTGTGGATAAGCATAGATATCAATATGTAACCCAACCCCCTCCCCCTGGTAACCTCAGCCCATAGTCCAATCAGTACACTCCACAGGTGTCATGTGGGAGACATCTTCAAAAAGCATCATCAGGCTGGTATGCCTTGGCGGCAAATCCTTTATCTGCAGCATGCGCAGTAGATGGTGAGAACACCTCCCTTTTATAGTCACTCCTGTGCTGACACTTCCCCACCCACATACAATGCCCCCCCTCTCGGTTTCAATGGCAGCCGAAAGCAAGCAGCAAAACAGAGGCTGACATATTTATTGTATCACAATGTCCTGACTGAAGTTGATCATTTCACAAATAATCTTCAGTCAGGACATTGTGAGATTTTGTGGAACCATTCTTGCCTACTTTTAAACCATTATCTTCGGTTTGATGGAAAATAAATTGCTTATGAAGTTTTCTTTAAATTTTAACAAAATTCTTGAGGGATTTTACATTTACTGTAAGAGACCAATGAAACAGACAAGGACTAGTAATAAACTCTTGAGGCACTTGAACAGACATAACAGTTGTGAATATAGCCAGCTTGCCAAACAGCAAGCTCTGGGTTCAGTTGCACACATCTCCACAAATGATACAGGTTTCTTGGTCAGATAGAGCATCACTTGTTTTAAAACAAAATAAGTGTCACAGCTGTTAATGGAGTCAGGCTAATAAGGAATGGAGTTTCTGATTTCCCCAGAACTCTCTCACTCAAAGGTTGGAATCTCTCTGAAAGGAGAGAGGGGCATAAAATACGTTAAATAAATAAATAAATAAATAAAACTTGTTTGTGACTTGACAAATTGAGCAGAAAGGGCTTTGATTTTGTGAACATCCATCAGCAATTCTTTTCTACTTTCCTAGTCTATTCATGGAACTGAATAATTACACAGAAAGAAAAAAACAAATATCTCAGTGCTCAAAATGTCAAATCATTGCATTATATTATTAAAATATTCATCCTCAAAAATGCAACAGGTTATAGGTTATAGAGATATTTTGTTTCTTTTATGTTACTGAACAATGCTTCCCTGTTGTAATTATCTGATGATATCTAAAAGTTTGGTCTTCCTCCCCATTTAGTTATCAGAAGCCAGATCTTTTCCCAAGGTTATAGTGAATTCAAGGCAATCATGTATGCAATGGGAAAGCCTTCACGTGAATATTAACAGCAAATGCTTGGCAAATTCTCTTTTTATTCTCCTAATTCCCTGAAGAAATGTATGCATTTCCTTAAAGTTAGTTTCTTTCTGTGACGAATATGAGCACTTGCTCAACCCTCCTAAGGCATATGAACAAATCTGTGAAGCATTTCATGCTTTCTAATTCACTGGAGGCAATTCAATATCATGGAAAATACAATCCTTGGTTTAGAATTCACTTCTGTT
Organism: Thamnophis sirtalis; assembly: GCF_051295495.1. Classification (NCBI taxonomy): domain Eukaryota; kingdom Metazoa; phylum Chordata; class Lepidosauria; order Squamata; family Natricidae; genus Thamnophis; species Thamnophis sirtalis. Next base: position 33,668,195 of record NW_028261390.1, on the reverse strand, counting down.
TGTGAAGAAGCAGAACACTAGCTTAACTCTTCCAAGACACATGAGCAGTTCTGAATGTTTTGGGGAACAACTCTCCAAACTGAGTCATGTAGCAGAAGGATTTTGTTGATTACATTTGGAGATGTGACAGACTTAGATAAACTCAAGGTAAACTGCTCCAAACTCAATTGCAGAAAATACAACTTTAGCAACAGAGTTGTCAATTCATGGAATGCTTTACCCAACTCCATTGTTACATCCTCAAACCCTCACAGTTTCAACCTTAAAAACTATTTACCATGGACCTCACCCTAAGAGGTTCATAAAGGGGGCGTGCATAAGCTCACCAGGGTGCCTACCATCCCTGTCTTACTGTCCCCATTTATCTGCATTTACTTCTTGTACATGTTTGACAAGCAAACAAATAAAATAATAAATAATAAATAAATAAACAGCAGGTAAGAGAATTCCTAAAATCAGGATTGTCCTCAGGTTTTTGTCTTTTTTCCAGGTCTTCATATGCCCAAAACTCCACCAACCACTTGGCCTTCAGCAATGCTGTCTATTATGTCTCTTCCCATATTTCTTTCACTGAACTGAGCCCTACTGCCTGACCAGCATCACCTGGGATCCCCAAACTCCTGTTCCATTCTTCTGCCTCAAAATATCTTCCAGGCTCAGGGAAATCCCAGCTGTTCTTATTCTTCCCTTCCACTTATATTTCCTAGTGTCTCTGCCAGCATTTTCTAATGTGTCTCTTTTCTCTTTTTAAAATGCTGGCTCTTGATTGCTTCCAGGATATAGCCCTTAAAATGTAAAGTAAAATGTAAAGAGAATCCTCACATTCTTGGTGATAGAAAGTTTCTTCAACAAGAATTATTGAAGGGGAAATGGGGCTGGAGGGAAAAAAGATTTAAGTACAAAAATCTCAAAAATTATATACTTTCTAATGTGTAGTGGGCTTCAGTAGGCAAGCACCAGACAGCATAGATACCATAATATTTATTGACTCAAACTGGAACTGAGGAACAGCAGGCAATTGCCTGTAATTTATACTCTGGGTCCACAGGGCCTTAACCAATCATAACACATAAAAAATCCCACCCAAATATGAATGTTCAAAGTTTCTTTCCAAAATAGTTTTGAGATAATAGTTTGGGTCATCTAAAGGTTAGTTTCACTTTAGCAGGGCTTAACACAGCTATATATATATTCAATACATAATACTTTCATTTTAGCATTCAATGCTAAATCCAATCCAATATTCTAAATTAGCTTCAATAGAGCTTTCTTGTTTTGTCAATAACTCTTTGGTGGGTAACAAAGCTGAGAAACATTTCCTGATCATGAAAGAATGTGTGGTCGTTTTCTAATCCAAGTTTGGAAATATCGATATGTTATCTCCTTGCATTCTCAATATCTTGAGAATATGTGCCCATGCTATAGTTGAGCTCACAAAACAGTCAGGGGATGAAAGAGATCATCTTCACTCTCAGGATGATGGCCCAATAAAGTTATTCATCAGGACTCTCATCACAGAGACTGGTAAAGTAAGATTAGAATGAACAAAAAAAAAAACCCTTATAGTTCCAAAATAATAATAAACATTATCTAGTTCTGAAGTTGAAAGCTGGGCAGAAGGGGGACGAGAACTATTTATTTATTTATTTATTTATTTATTTATTTATTTATTTATTTATTTATTTATTTATTTATTTATTTATTTATTTATTTATTTATTTATTTATTTATTTATTTATTTATTTATTTATTTATTTATTTATTTATTTATTTATTTATTTATTTATTTATTTATTTATTTATTTTGTATGCCGCCCACTCTCGGAAGACAATGGATAACTGATTGTCTCTGTCCCAATTCATTGTCTTCTTTCACAGGTAGATTATTCTGTGGGCATCTCTCTAGTTTTGTGAAACTTTTTCTTATATAGTTGTTAAATAATAAACAAACAAAAAGTTTATTTATTAAAAACAAGTAAATAATATAAATATTTTAGTTAGCCTGAGAAACCTTGTCTCCATTCATAAGTTACAGTGTTTTGTTCATAACCCATCTTTCAGTCAAGTCTGGGTGGCTCCCAATGAAGGGAATTTGAATGTGTGGACATTATCACCAGCTTTGTTGGACTATCACTGTCCGAATAGCATTTCCAAAAGAAAATCAAATATGAAAATCTGATAAATTTACACATGGAATTCAAAATCAATATTAATTTTTAAGAAAGAAGCAATGTCATTTTAATATGCCAGGGAGAAAGGAATCAATCACTAAATCAATAAATAACCCATACAAGCTTTCAAGAAATTACTGGGTAAACTAATCACCACTTTTGTCTACATCAAAAGTTGCATGAGGCTGCCATTACTTAATAGTTACTTAGATACTAATGTTTAACTATGCTTTGCTGACAGGTAATTCTTTCCTCAGCTAATAGAGCAGAACAAACACATTTAAGAGATCTCTATGAAGCTCAAGTAGCCAAAATTGTGAATTTATATTGATGATCATCAACTCACCTTCATGGGACTAGCCTTCTTTCTAAAGCTAGTAATACCTTTAAATCTTTTCTGACAGTTTATGCTGATAAAGAAATCACTGCAGACCAATTGCTCAATGAAATGTTCAATGGGTTTATTTCTAAGCAGAACAAAATTCAACAAAGCAACCAATTTAGGAATGGCTAGATGCTCCACACAGGCCAATTAAAATATTGAGCAATGCTTGAATACTGTACCATAGATTCATTTTTCTCCTTTAAGTCATTTTAAGGGATTTGGATTAAATTTAAGTTTCATATAGTTCTATTTCACAAAGTTGAAAAATTCAGCTTGTGAAATTCTCTCTTATAATATCAGAGGAAATCTCCATGTTTTTCACCTGCAAGAACATATAACTAAGGTTAGGAGATTCACTATAAAACTAGTACCACAGTCAAGGGTATAAAATTCACTATAATACTTTAAACAATGAAATTTATTTTTTTTTTAATGTGGGCAATGAGCATGTAATAAATGCTTTATAATAACAGTATACAAATGTAAGAACTCCAAGAAGTAACATTATATAACATAAGTGTATTCTTAAAGGAATCCCTATATATGTATACCATAAGTATATACACAAGTTCCTACCATTTTCTTGGCAACATTTTCAGAAGTGATTTGTCACTTTCTTGTCTCAAGGCTTGAGAAAGAATAACAGACTCAAGGTTATCAAGTCATTTTAAATTAGTGCCTAAAATAGTCAGCAAACAGTGTCCAGTGTTATTAAAGACCTCTCCTAAATTTAAAAATGAGCCCCATCAGTGGAAAATTCCCTTTAGAGTCAGTAGAAATCCCCCATGAAAATAAAAGAAAATTGCTTATTGCCAACTGCTTATTCCCGATTTTAGCCCAAGAAACCCTGTCTCCATTCATAAAATACAGGGTTTCATTCATAAATTAGGTAGAGATACGATGTAGCAGGTGATCTTTGGAAACCAGAGACAGCAATAACTCAAAGTGGCAATACAGAGAACTAGAGACAGCAATACAAAGAACTAAAGGCAGACAGGGATTGATCGCCAGGATCCAAACCAAATTAAAGGGCATTAAAGGGCATGAGATTTAACACCTATGCCATACTTCCTATGCCCATGTAGAACATCTACAAAAACCATATGGCCTACAAAGAAAAAAATCCTATTGAGAAGGGAGATAACAAACAAGATATATTATATATATATATATATATATATATATATATATATATATATATATATATATATATATATATATATATATATATATATATATATATATATATATATATATATATATATATATATATATATTTATTAAATTTATAGGCCGCCCAATCCCGCAGGACTCTATTTCTTTCGATCGTAAAAACATATATCACATGTTGCATTTACTTCACAAACACAGCACAAAGGGCTCAAATTCTATTTTAAAAATCTCACTGTATACCAGCCAGTTGCCAGCTGGTCCCAAGAATAAACTCTGTTATTGTTTTTGGGAAATAAAACCGCCTTTCTAACCAGCTCATCTTGTGTCTTGATTGCCTGCACTCTTTTTCCCAGCTCAGAGGAAAAAGGATCCAGCCACTCTTTCATCAACAGATTCTCAAGATACAGTACATTATTCCATATAACGTGAGTCATTATAGAGAAACTCTCTAATAGCTTATTTTCTGCATTCTTCTGTTTGGGCCACTCAAAGAACCAGAGTGGTTGTGTTGGAATGTACTAGTTTCGATTGCCAGCAACAGGGGATACATTCCAGAGGAATAAGGGGCACCTCAGCCCAGGTATTTCATGCGAGAGAAAGAGGGTGAAGACAGGCCCTCCCTAAAAGTTATAAGAATATATGTTAGATGCAGGTAGTAAAGTGCTTCAGTTTGGCAAGATTCTTTTTATGGGTTTGATCAATAAAAAAGTCTGTTTGTAAGAATCACATGTCTTTCTTGGTTTTTAGTATAGTATAAGGTGACCAGATTTTCAGATTGGTAAAGAGGGACACCTTTGACCGGTGGGGGGGTGGTGTTGATTAAAAATTTTATGCGGAGCAACAAAATTTTTCATACAACGCAAAAATTGTATTGTAATATTTTTTTATTTCAACATAACTACAATTTATAAATATAAATTGTAACTGTTGCCAAACATCAAAATTTTGATCACGTGACCATGAGGATGCTGCAACGGTCGTTAAGTGTGAAAATGGTCACTAAGTGTGAAAAATGGTCATCAGTCACTTTTTTCAATGCCATTGTAACTTTGGTCACTAAGCCCATTATACCACCTTTCTTGCCACAGTTCTTAAGTGAATAACTGCAGCTGATAAGTTAGTAACATAAGTGAATCTGGTTTCCCCATTTGACTTTGTCAAAAGGTGATTATATGACCCCAGGACACTGAAACCATCATAAATACGAATCTGTTGCCAAACATCAAAATTTTGATCGTGTGACCATGAGGATGCTGCAGCGGTCGCTAAGTGTGAAAATGGTCACTAAGTGTGAAAAATGGTAATCAGTCACTTTTTTCAATGCCATTGTAACTTTGGTCACTATACCACCTTTCTTGCCACAGTTCTTAAGTGAATAACTGCAGCTGCTTTTTGTATTTTGGATAGAATATTTTTTAAATAGTCTAAGACAATTTTAAAAAAAGAATCCACACAGAATAAATTGAAGTAAAACATTTCAAACTATTCCACACAGAATAAATTGAAGTAAAACTATTTTTAAAAATTCTATGCACAATATATTTCAAAGTATTGTTCATAGAATTTTTAAAAATGGCTTCACTTCAATTTATTTTGGATAGAATCTTTTTTTAAATAGTCTAAGACAATTTAAAAAAGAATCCACACAGAATAAAACTATTTTAAAAAATCCTATGCGCAATAAATAAAATATTATTTTAAAATAGATTAAAAAAATAAAAGAAAAAACCCCAGCTCACTTACCAGCAGACAGGCACTCCAAGTCAATCCAGAATGATGTAGATGTTAATACAAAGAACTGAGCAAATTAAAATGGTGAAATAGTCCCAGGGAAATATTTTTCAAAGAAAAATGAGGAGCCACCATTTTTTCCCACACGAGCCAACCTCCAACCTCTGTGTCCCTTTCATCTGGGAAATCCAGGAAGGAACAGTTGCTACACTAGCCAAAGTATTTCCTGGAGCTCTATGGTACTAGGTCATTTTTTCATATAAAAGGAGGTAAAAGGGCTGGAGGAGGGGGGTTTCCGTTTTCTTGCTTTAATGTTTTAATATCTTCAATGAAAGTACTGAGACAGAGAGAGAGAGGTTAGACAGAGTGTCTTTGGTCTTGCTCTGGTTAGGATTTCTTAAGCAAATCCACTGGGCTTTCAACAGGAAGCCAGAAAATCAGGACTTTTTAAAAATGTCCCGGGACACAGGACAAATTGTTAGAAATTGTGACTGTCCTGCCAAAATCGGGACGTCTAGTCACCTTATCATAGTAATTGATTTTAACCATCAGGAAGGAACACAAATGAGTATTTCTTTCAAATATATTTTTCTTAGGTCACATAGTAGTTGAAAATCAATAGTAAAACCTGAAACTGAATTCAGGATTTTTGTGGCTGAGTGTGATTTTGAAACTGGATATCTACAACCTCACCCCAATACACATACTGTTATATCACATACTGTATGTGAGATAGATTCAACATATATTAGTCATGTTTGACTTAATATTCATAGGTTTCTTGATTTTGTTTTAGTGAATAAGCTCTAAAGATGCGACTTTGAACTTCAACTGCATGTCTTCAAATTTAAATATATAAAATATGAAGAACTAAATGCTCCATAGCATTGTACACACATATAATAATGTACACACACATATACATACATGTGTGCCTTGTCTGTGTGTATTTGTGTGTCTGTGTGCCTGTATATGTGTAAAAGATTGTGGCACCCCAAATCTACTTTATTACATTGTTGATATATGATTTTTCCATAAAGGAAAAACAAGGCACTTGCCTTTGTTCTTCCTTTTTCTTTCCTTTGTGGCAAATTAAATTCTATATCTAGAAATTTTCTAATAGGTACCCTATTGTTATTCACACAACTTTAATTTAGCTAACATGCAACAAAATACAAAACTACAAATGACAAGATCTTGGAGGAAGGATGCACTTTATCAATGTTGAAAAATATATCCACTAAAATCATTCTGAAAATCTTGCAAACAGACTGTGTGCCAAAATCAAAGCTACTATATGTGAAAGTATTTATTGTATGATACCAAAATCAGTTTTTGATTATGAATTCCAGAGATGCAAAACTATTGGATAATGGAAAGTGGTTAACAATAATATGCTTTTTACATTTTCAATTCCTTTTTAGATTGTTTTTGTTGTCTATTTTTCTTTTCTAGATACTAGAGCAATAAGATATTCTTTGCAAAAAAAGTGGATAAATCAAAGTGGTTTTCAATGAAGTGTAATATTAAAGCTGTCCAAAACAAGAATGATTGTATCTTATCTTGTTTACTGAACATAATCATTTTATATATTCTCATTGATGCTGATGATATAACATATTAGATTTCTGGAGATTACATTTGCATTCTTTATCAAGTATGAAACGATGATGATTCAATCTCTTTCTGCTGTGTGTCTTCCTTTTTAATTATAAGAATACTTGTGACAACCTTCCTGAATAAAGAAACTCTTGAGATTTGAATCCTATATACTCACAAAGACATCCCCACACACAGTCACTTAAATACATTTCATTTTTTCATTGCAATGGGCATGACCATATTTTTTTTCAAAAACAAAACAATTTCATTAATAATATATACTCAGTAATAAACAAATAAATAATAGTGATACTTTAAAATTAATTGTCAAGGTTCCGACTGACAAATCCAACATGAATATGATTCCATATCACCATAATATTTATCTCTGAACCTGTCTAACTCATGTTCTATGTAATATTTCTAAGGACCATTTTTGTAATTTACAAAATATTTGCAAAAGGTAATTCTAGAATATATTAATTATTCAGGGCTTTTTATTTTGGTTACGCTTCTGTGTAGTCAAGGGAACATTGTCTTAGCAAAAATATCATTTAATCTCTAAGGTGTAGGGGGAGGGAAAGTCAGAAAGAAGAAAAAGAGTTTAATAAATAATGGATTGACCCTCTACATGAAACCATAAAGCAGATATCTAGGTAGCTGCCATTCAAATGAATAGAAACCGGCAGCAATTCTAACACTTTTCCAGTTTCAATTTTGTAGCATTTGCAGGCACCATGCTGGAATGGTAAACATTTTAATGGTCAGATTTTGTCCATTTCACCATTACTATTTCCTATTTTATCCCCAGGTTTTTGTGTGAGAGCGTAATGAAAAGGTGACAGATTGTTGCAAATCAAATGAATGGGAGATGTCATTTGCATTCATTTCAGTTGCAGCAAAACACTATTTTCCATTCCTTCATTGTCCTTCCGAGACACCTTTTTATAGCTCCTAAAAATTCAAGTGCCAAGCGGTCACTTTGATAATGTGGATAGGAATCTTGGGCATTAGCTTGTGTATTGATTAACTAACACTAACTTATTTTATAAGCATAGTTCATCTCTTTGGTATAAATCCACATTGATTGAGATTAATGGAAAGATGTTAAAAACATGCTGTGATATGAAACTTCAATTTTACCCATACATAGAAAAGGGTATTCTCAAAGGTAAATGCTTTATTTATTCAAAATTATTTAGCAATAACAATCACCAAAGCTTCCTATAAATACAGAGCGTGGAGAGTTTCTGTTTTTTACAAAACAAATCTGCAGTGAATGTTGTTTTTTCTTTAAAAATATTATTCTGGGAAGAAAGACTTTTTAGAAACTTTCCTATTATGATCTTTAATTCTCTTACTTTTGTTTTGGAACATCACTAAAAAGTGGCAAGGAGAAGCCTGCCATTTATCAACATTTTTGAAAAGTGGAGAATAATGATCAGCTAATAAATATTAAATATCACTTAATATTAGAACAGTTGATTTTGTTTATTTCCTCATTAGTAGAAAAATAATTGGCAAAAATTATTACTTAAACTCCCACTAAATGTACCAATCCAAAAAAAAAGACCAACAGCAACACACATGGACTTTGAATGAAGTTCAATTCATAGATTAAAAGCTTGTAGAATCACATTACCGCATTATGCTAAACTGTATGTGCTGTATTAATATATGAATGTCCTACTTATTTATGATTAAATCTGCACTGAAATTCAGCATTAAAGGAGGTTATCAACAATAGGAGAAATTCTTCCAAACTTGTAATAATATTTATTAATATTAAGCATATTAAAGTAATAACTTCAAATAATTTATGCTTGGTCCAAATTCTTCTTCCTTCTACCCAACAAATGAAAACAAAAGGCATAAAACTAGGTTGTTGTCATTTTAATGAATAGGAAATACCATAGTAGAAGACATTATTTTTGTGCATGGCATATTTCTATAGAGCAGGAGTGTGATACTGGAGGCCTGCAGACTGGATGCATCATGCACAGGCCATGCCCAACCCAGCTCTGTGAAGGAAAAAAATGTTGTGATAAATCACATGATGGCAATATGATGCCATGAGCTTGACACCCATGCTATAGAGGAATGAAAGGCAACACCAACTGAAAATAAAATATAGCTGTTGACAAATGTTATATAGCACCCCTGAATGGAGGTTTGTGTTCCTCTCCAAAGTGACCGCAACTTATTTTGTTTCACAGTCATTCTATGTGTGTACTGGCAATAAAATTTACAACTGCAAACACAGAACGAGGGAAGAATGACCAACAACACTGAAGCACTATAGAAATGGTTTAATAAATTCAAAAGATCAATTCAATCCCAAGGTTCTTGCCTAGAAAGATACAGAATGATAAATGCTGATCTCCTGAAATCACTAAGCTATGAAGCATTACAAAACCTCCCCTCCTCTTTTAAATACAGCTGTGTGATAAAGCAGGCCTGCCTTGATGAATCACAGGGATGAGGCTGTCCTCAAGCTTATCTTTGGCATTGAAAAATGAGGTCATTAGTAAAAATAAAATGCAAATATTATCAGATGTCAGGTCATTTTTCTTAAGACATTTGGCTTAGAATTTTATCCTGGTATGAATGTATGTATATATAATAGCAGAAGCCTTATAACAATGTAAAATCCCCCATAAACTTCAAAATTAACACCTAATTGTTGTTGTTGGTTTTTTTAAAAAATACTCTCACTGTTATGACTATCCCATTTACTTTACTATTCCCTTCATATCAAGCACTAATAGTGGTACATCTTAAGGTTTAGTCAATAAGTAAGTGACAAAGAAAGGAAAGGGAAGGGAAGGGGGGAAAAATATATTCAATTAATTTTATTTTAAAGCAATAATTGAAATTGTGAATTTGGTACTATGCTATTTAGACACAGATGGGTAATTTTAGGTAAAAAAAATAACTCAGCAGAGTTATGTATGGATTTTATACATATGCCATGACCCCATCTATCTCAAATGCTACTATGCTGTTTCGCCTTGCGGGGGCAGTGTTCCTGGGAGCAATGAGTGAAGAATACCAAAATTGTACACCACACTATATAGTCCTAGCAGGATCTCCCAAGAGGTAAAGGCCAGACCAACTGGCCAGTTAAAAAAGCTAGGCACCTGTATTATGCAGCAGCAATAAGATGGATGATCATTTTATTGATGAAGGAAGAAATACTGTTTCATGTTGCACAAGAGAAGGTAATGGTTAAATATTCTTATATTTTACAAAGAAAATTGCATGGGTAGAAAGTACAGTATGAACCAATATTAATATGATGGTTGAAAGCATGAATGGTTTTAATATCTAGTAAAGAAACAGAAAGAACACAATAAAAAAATGTAATACTAAACTAATGACAATAGGTAAAGCATTAAGACTGACAGTGAGGAAACTGAAATAGTGAATAGCTTCTGCCTTTTTACAATTGACTGTCAACAATAAAAGAACTATAAGTCAAAAAATATACTGTAGACTAGCACTTTGTAGAGTAGGAATAAAGGTCTTAGAATATTAGGTTGCCATGATGTGTTTATACCTGTAAAGCATTCTATGGAAACAAAAGTTGAAAGGAGGCAATGACAAACTACTTATGAAAATCTATTCAGGAGCTTGTCCAGGCAGTCTCTAAGAATTGGATATGATTAAACAAGAGAAAACTTAACTTAACATCTAATATTTTATGCTTCCTAATTAATTTATGGGATATAATAGTTCTGCACTATCTCTCTAACAGAATACAAGGGGATTTAAAGAGAAATACCCAATATGCACTCTATACTACAGCTGAATACTTCTTTTAAATCTTTTTAAATCATTAAGTTATATGAAAATAACTGTGTACCATGCCTTCTCCCTTAACTTATAGTTATATTCAGAATAATACACACACACACACACACCTACATTTTCTCTCTTAATCCTCCCATCTTCATTCACAGCCTATAAAAAAAATTAAAGAGACAAATTAAATTGCAAATCTTGTGAAATGTTGTTTCTTTTGTTATGTGACAGTGAATAATAAGAGAACCATTGCATAGCTGCGCATATCAAGCAAGTGTGGGAATATTTTACTCTTATTTAAAGGAATAATCATGCAATTAGAAATAAAATCATTGATTAAAAAGATGTGGATGATTTTCTATGCAGTTATAAAAGCATTATTCAATGGGATATGCTTTTAACATAAAATCAGAATTAATAAATTTTAATGCAATAATATTAATGGTAATTCTTTTAAGTAATGGAATTTAGAGAGCTGGAAGTTAAAACATATGAAGAATGGTGGCAGGAATTGAGTTTGTCTAGCCCAGTGGAAAAAAGAACAAGATGCAACATCTAGCATTGGAACAGCAGTATTCCAATATTCAAGGGGCTGCCGTAAAGAAGAAGGGGTCAACTTATTTTCCAAAGCACCAGAAGGCAGAAAAAAAAAACAATGAATAGAAACTAATTAAGGAGAGAAATAACCTAGAACTAAGGATAGATTTTTTTGATCGTGAAAACAATAAACCAGTGGAATTATGTGCCTTCAGACGTTGTAGCTGCTCTATTACTGGAATATTTTAAAAAGAGACTGGACTGCCATTTGTCTGAAATGGCATAGGGTTGCCTGCTTGAGGAGGGGTTAGACTAGAAGATTTCCAAAGTCCCTTCCAACTCTGTTATTTTGAAAAGAAATATATTAAAAAGCTGGGTTTTAATTCCATATGTATGTACGTACAAAGGCTTGGAAATTTGAATTTTTAGAATAAAGTTGATCCAGGACAATTTGACAATTAAAATACAAAATCACATTTATCCATTCATTTTTTAAAAGACTTGAAGTTGGTAATATATATTTTGGTAATGTTTTACAAGTAGAAAGTTCAAACCAAGTTCTTGGATCACTAAATGTATTTAGTTGTGGGTAATTATTCCATTGTCAGTTACAATAGCCAAAAGCTATCTACCTTGCTTGAAATGGTTTAAGAAATGTCAGCACATTCAAATATGTAGGTTTACAACTTTATAGCACCTCAAATCATTTGCACATAGCTTTTGGGCAAAGATCATAGCATTGAAGGCCAAAAAAGAGAAAAAAGAAAAGAAAGAAAAAGAAAAGAAAAGAAATCTCAGAAAAAAAATCAGGATAGAAGTTGCTCCTGTGCAAATGTAATATGAAATGTGATAGGCATTTCCTTTGTTTAGCTCTGTCACTTGAACAGGCAATTCTCATCTTCCATTTAGAGAAGAAGATAATATGATTCTTTTCCTATTATGTTAAATCTTCTTTAAACCATCAGAAATAGAAAATTAATCCTTTTAACAATTAATTGAAATTAAAGGAATGTAATTAAATATTATTGAATTTTCTGCTCTAAGATATGGAATGGTCATGAGCAGAGATGCTTTTAAAAAAGGTTCAAATAAAAATTATTGATATTTATATGCAATTTTCAGCTTCCAACATAAGATGTCCATAGCTAATATGACACGATGGAGAGATAAACTTGTAGTTTGATTTGAGCTAAGACTGATTCTCAGTGGCTACATGGACATGCAATTTTCATGGCAATAACATGGATGGCACTGCGTTTTTCATTTTTTATTTCCCCTTAACTTGTCTTAGACTTCAATCTTAAGACTCCCTAGTGGTCTTCCAACCACATATTAACCGAATTAAGTTCAGTACTAAGAAGAATCAGGTATGCCACTGAAATTCTATTTTTTCAGTAAAATGTGGTTACATGAGGGTAGAGGTTCTTTCTCTGAAGTTGAGGCTTGTTTCCAAATGTTACATTACCAGACTATACAATAGCAGAGTTGGAAAGGACCTCAGAGGTCTTCTAGTCCAACCCCCTGCCTAGGCAGGAAACCCTATACCGTTCCAGACAAATGGCTATTCAACATCTTCTTAAAGACTTCCAGTGTTGGGGCATTCACAAATTCTGGAGGCAAGCTGTTCCACTGATTAATTGTTCTAACTGCCAGGAAATTTCTCCTCAGTTCTAAGTTGCATCTCTCCTTGATTAATTTCCACCCATTGCGACTAATTAATATCTTCAGCAGAATTTAGGGGATGTTAGTGTTTGTGTTCTTCTGGTTATAATGGCTGCATGTGGTCACTGGGTCTTGTGATGGGTCAGGGGTGGGCAGGGGTGAAACTCAGCAGGTTCTGACAGGTTCTGAAGAACTTGTAGCAGAAATTTTGAGTAGTTCAGAGAACCGGCAAATACCACCTCTGGCTGACCCCATAGTGGGGTGGGAATGGAGATTTTGCAGTATCCTTCCCCTACCATGCCCACCAACCCACATCCAAAGAACCAGTAGTAAAAAAAAATGAATTTCACCACTGGGTGTGGGTCACACCATGTTATTATGTTCTGGGAAAACAGTAGACTAAAGTAGAATGACTAATGGATAGCTATAGCAATAGTCTTCTTACACTGAAAGTGAAATAGACTGCATATGGTAGTGTCAATGGATCTCAGTGCACTTCCACAACTTCTTTGCTATCTACAAAACTTCCTGTCTCATATGTCATTTTTATAAAGATTTTTAAATTAAAAGACAAAATATTTATAGTGTGTGAAGAGTATTTCATGACAATTAACCATATTTAGTTTGATTTTAGGCTTTGACTGAGTAACATGTTTTGGATACGTTATGTGGTCTTCACTTTTGTATTTGTTGTATTATTTATTTACACTATAATAAACAATAATTACTATTAAAAAAATACTGGAGGGCTGCAAAGCCATAAACTATTTTCTATGAATTGTGTTCCCAGCACCCAGATTGCTTACTCCTTTGTAAAAAGTTACTTTGACCAAGGCATTGATTTAGAAACATTCCATTTATTTTGAAGCAGCATACATATTTAACCAAACTGGCCTACTAAGTCATTCCTAACTTGTGCAGTTCACTGAAATAGCTCTGAATGTAATTAATTCTGGATTCAACTCAATATTTTTAATGCAATGAAAGAAATTCAAATTAGAAAATTAGCATGGCAATATAAGACATCTGAGATAACCAGTCTTATGAAATGGGCCATTCATTTACTTCACAAGCACCACTTGCAAGCAATATTGCTTACTTTATTTATAAAATATATTACATGCTACTTGAAAGCCCTTAAAATAGCTTGTGGTTTTAAAGTATGATTACATAGAGAAAAATTAAGGTATAATAAAAATCAAAACAAGTAGGCCCACATAATTAGTAATCTTCAGTCTGTTTGGAACATGCGGATTCTGTTATTTGTCTTGTGAGATTACAACAGTTAGTATAAATCTCAGTCAAATCAAATATGCCTTTGCTATATTTCTGTCATGCATAAGGTGACCAGACGACCCGATTTCGGCGTGACAATCACGCTTTATAACAATTTTTCCCGTGTCCCTCCGCATTTTAAAAAAGTCCCGATTTTTTTCTGGCTTCATGTTGAAAGCCCAGTGGATTTGCTTAAGAAATCCTAACCGGGGCAAGAAATCCTAACCGGGGCAAGACAAAAGATACCCTGTCTAACTAACCTCTCTCTCTGTCTCAGTACTTTCATTGAAGATATTAAAACTTTAAAGCAAGAAAATGGACACACACCCCCGCCCTTACTTTATAAGAAAAAATGAACCATTACCATAGAGCTGCAGGAAACACCTGGCTAGAGAGGGAAGCAACTGTTACTTCCTGGATTTTCCGGAGGGGAGGGGCACGGAGTTTGGAGGCCTGCTCGTGTGGGAAAAATTGTGCTCTTCTTTTTTCTTTGAAAACTATTTCCCTGGGGCTATTTAACCATTTTAATTTGCTCAGTTCTTTGTATTAACATCTACATCATTCTGGATTGACTTGGAGTGTCTGCCTACTGGTAAGTGGGTTTTTTCTTTTCTTTTTTAATGCATTTTAAATAATATTTTATTTATTGTGCATAGGATTTATTAAAATAGTTTTATTCTGTGTGGATTTAAGTTAAGAACTCCCTGTTATTAAGCTTTCCTCAGTTAATCTCTGAGTAGATTCCCACCAACTTCAAGATCCCCAGGGCACATCTTGGAAGCTACACCTTTGCTTAGTTTATAGATGATGCCTTTCCTTAAATATGAAAATAAATAAAATCTCAATAGAAATGACTCTCAGGGGTGACAACAATCCACTAAAATAATAATATAAAACAGTAATTACAAAAACAGGAGCAACTGTTATGAAAATTATTATTAAAAAATAAAGAATAAAAATGGAGTTATTAAGTATATTAATTGCAGCAACAACAATACAATACCTCGGTCCTTCTTTTCATTAAACTAGACATACCCAATTCCAAGGAATTAAAAGACGCTTGCTCCTGGGGAGGAAAGCTATGGCAAATCTAGACAGCATCCTAAAAAATAAGGTGACCAGATTTTCAGTAAAGAGGGACACCTTTGACTGGAGGGGGGGGGGCTTGATTAAAAATTTTATATGGAGCAACAAAAATTTTCATACAACGTAGAAATAGTATTGTAATATTTTTTTTATTTCAACATAACTACAATTTACAAATATAAATTGTAACTGTTGCCAAACATCAAAATTTTGATCGTGTGACCATGAGGATGCTGCAACGGTCGCTAAGTGTGAAAATGGTCGCTAAGTGTGAAAAATGGTCACTAAGCCCATTATACCACCTTTCTTGCCACAGTTCTTAAGTGAATAACTGCAGCTGATAAGTTAGTAACATAAGTGAATCTGGTTTCTCCATTTGACTTTGTCAAAAGGTGATTATATGACCCCAGGACATATAAATGCGAATCTGTTGCCAAACATCAAAATTTTGATCGTGTGACCATGAGGATGCTGCAACGGTCGCTAAGTGTGAAAATGGTCGCTAAGTGTGAAAAATGGTCATCAGTCACTTTTTTCAATGCCATTGTAACTTTGGTCACTAAGCCCATTATACCACCTTTCTTGCCACAGTTCTTAAGTGAATAACTGCAGCTGGTATTTTGTATTTTGGATAGAATCTTTTTTTAAATTTATCTAAGACAATTTTTAAAAAGGATTCTATCCAAAATAAATTGAAGTGAAACCATTTTTAAAAATTCTATGCACAATACTTTGAAATATACTGTGCATAGAATTTTTAAAAATAGTTTTACTTCAATTTATTCTGTGTGGAATAGTTTGAAATGTTTTACTTCAATTTATTCTGTGTGGATTCTTTTTTAAATTGTCTTAGACTATTTTAAAAAAGATTCTATCCAAAATACAAAATACCAGCTGCAGTTATTCACTTAAGAACTGTGGCAAGAAAGGTGGTATAGTGACCAAAGTTACAATGGCATTGAAAAAAGTGACTGATGACCATTTTTCACACTTAGCGACCATTTTCACACTTAGTGACTGTTGCAGCATCCTCATGGTCACCTGATCAAAATTTTGATGTTTGGCAACAGTTACAATTTATATTTGTAAATTGTAGTTATGCTGAAATAAAAAAAATATTACAGTACTATTTTTGCATTGTATGAAAATTTTTGTTGCTCCGTATAAAATTTTTAATCAAGCCCCCCCCCCCCCCGGTCAAAGGTGTCCCTCTTTACCAATCTGAAAATCTGGTCACCTTAGTCATGCATTTTTTGAAATTAATAACATTAAACTTAAAAGTAGCCAAACAAGGGCTCTCAGTAATAATTTAATAATTTCAAACTGCAGAATTATGGCTAGTCAACTATAAAACAATATAATCCTTCAGTAGAAATAAGATTCATTGCCAACCATATAAAAGGATTAACACTTTGAAATAAATATAACATGAACATTGGATGCTTTGAAACTGATTATTCTAGGAGTGAGTATGATAATTTTATCAACAGACTGTTTTAGTTGAATTTATAACAGACACACACACAACTGTCTGAATCTTGATGAATCAGTGTTGAAACAGAAATATGAATGCATACCCTAAAGAAATAGAAACAGAGTGCATTTATATAGCTGCCAATCAAAATAAATACCAATTAGATGAGGTATTTGTGATGTTATAGTTACACTAATGAGGGAGCATTTTATCTTCCTAAATCAGTGATGGGCAACCTTTTTGGCGTGGTGTGTCAAAAATCGGCAAAAAATCGAGCATAACTCGCGTTGTGTGTCACTTCGACAAAAACATAATTTTGCGCAATTTATAGTTTAAACTACAAACATGTATAATGGCGCTCACAGTTCCCGTTGGCACTCCGCTGTTCCCTGCTGTGGTGCGGTCGTAACCGACAGTCCCAGGAGTAGACTCTCTGTGCCGGCCTGACTGGAGAGAGGCGCGCACTGTTCCCGCGCTCCTCTCCTGTGGGTCCTCCCTCGCCGCGCTGATGACGTGTGTGCGCACGGCACGCACGCCTTACCAGCAGCCCCTGCGCTCAGAAAGGGGTGGCGGCGATACAGTAAGTGAGTGTGGGCGGGGGAGATCACACGTCCCGCCCCCCCGTTCCTCCAGCACAGATTCTTTCATCCTCGGCGGCCATGCAGGAGCTGAGGATGAATCGCATGAAATCCTGTGCGTGTCACCCCAAATGGCTACGCGTGTCAGCACTGACACGCGTGTCATAGGTTCGCCATCACTGTCCTAAATACTGCTTTATTAAACTTTTTTCCATTTCCATAGATTAAAATTTATTTTCATATGTTCAGGATCTGATATCTTTGAGGAATAGGAATATACAGTGTCACTGAAAAATGTAGCGGTTTGTGACATAGTAGCTAAATAAAGCACACAATTCATGATAGAAATCACCCTCTATACCGGGGGTGTTTTGTATTGTTCTATGCCTTTAGGTCATTTTTTGGACCTGAACTAAGCCCTGAAATTTCCCTGTAAGTTTTTTCAGAAGTAGTTTGCCATTGCCTCCTTCCTAGGGATGAGAGCAGAGGTGAGTTTCCCACAGTTCGGTCCGGATCGGGCAAACTAGTAGTAGCGGTGGTGGGGGGCTCCACCCACCTGGATGCTTCTGTGCATGTGCATAAGCGTCACATGTGTGTGCAAGCGTGCATGCATGTGCAAACAAACTGGTAGTAAAAAAAATGGAAACCCACCACTGGATGAGATAAACTGGCCCAAGTCACCCATATTTCTTTGTCTTAGTAAAATATCTTTATTTATGTAATAAAAATATTTCTGGATCAAAATAACAGTAAGCTAAATAAATTAATGGCAGCAGAAAAACAGAAGACCTTACAGCCCATCTGAAGAAATGAATTTCAGACTCTGCTTCTAAAATTAGCATGTGATACCTAGTGAACAACTTCTGTTATTTGCTATGAATTGTACTGCCAAGAATATAGCTGTGGAAGAAAAGAACAATAAGAAACTGCATAAGGAGATAGGAAATCATACTATAAGGCAGTGATGGCTAACCTTTTTGTCATCGCGTGCTGAAAGTACACACACACATGCAGCAGCGTGCATGTATGTGTCCACACTAATAATGCATTGCACCCCCTATATGTCCCCTGCACATAGGCTTGTGAACCCCATGCCCTAGGTATGTACACGCAACTCCCCTGTGCCTCATTTTGGGCCTAGCAGGCCACCCTCCTCCCATGCTTCCCCCACCCCTGCTCATGCATATGCATCTCCCACATTGCACCCATCCCCCACACATGCATGTCAGAGACCCAAAAAACAACTGGCTGGCAGGAGGTACATGCACATGGACGTTGGCGCTGAGCTGGGGCAATGGCTCTCATGTCGGCAAAGAGTGCTCCATGTGTCGCCTGTGTCATGCGTGCCATAGGTTCACCATCATGACTATAAAGTATTGCATCTATTCATTCCCAAGTTATCATATTTTTCAGAGTATAAGATGCACCTTTTTTCCTCAAAAAAGATGCTGAAAATCTGGGTGCGTCTTATACACCGAATGCAGCATTTTTTGCCTCCCGAAGCCCCGCCCCATCACCAAAATGGCTGTGCAAACTCTTATGGAGGCTTTCAAAGAGCTTCTGGGGGTCAGGGAGGGCAGATATGAGCAAAAAAGGCCATTTTTGCACTCTATAAGCCTCCATAAGGCTATGCATGCAATTTGTTTGACAAAATGGACCTGTTTTCATGACAAACGGGCTGTTTGTTGCTCGTTTTTGCCCCCCAACCCCCCCCTGAGCACTCTGCAAGCCCCCGCCCAAGGCTAATCATGCCTTTTATTTGAAAAAAACAGGTCCATTTTCTTGAAAAACGGGCCATTTTTGGGAAGTTTGCAGAGTGCAAAGTTTTTTTTTCCTTTTCGAAAGCTCTTTAACTGATTGATGAGAATTACATTGATCAAGTGCTGTGCCAGCAGAAACACCTACCTGTCTACTGTATTTCTCTCTCTCTATTTCTCTCTCTCTATCCCTCTACCTACCTACCTACACACACTCTCCCTACCTACCCACTGTATTTATCTATCTCTCTCTATTTCTCTCTCTATATATCCCTTTATCTACCTGTCTGCCTACCTACCTAACTATTCTCCCTCTCCCTATCTACTGTATTTCTCTCTCTCTCTCTATTTCTCTCTCTACCTATCTACACACTCTCTCTCCCTCCATCCATCCCTACTGTATTTCTCTCTCTCTATTTTTCTCTCTCTCTATCCCTTTATCTACCTACCTACCTACCTACCTACCTACCTACCTACCTACCTACTCCCTCTCTCTCTATTTGGTTTGGTTTGGTTTGGTTTATTGGATTTATATGCCGCCCTTTTCCCAAGGACTCAGGGCAGCATACAACATTAAAAAAAACACATATTACAAAAGTTAAAAAAATAAATAGAATATCCCAAACAAACCCAATTAGGATTAACAATAACATATTTAAAAAAATTCAATTAAAATTAACAATGATCAATAATTTATTTTGTTTTGTTCAGGCCAGGCTGGCTTGCTGGAAAAGCCAACTTTTTAGGGCGCGTCGGAAGGACTGGAGGTCGGGGATTATACAAAGCTCCAGAGGCAGCTCATTCCAGAGGGAAGGCGCTCCCACAGAGAAGGCTCTCCCCCTGGGGGTCGCTAGCTGACACTGTCTGGCCGACAGCACCCTGAGGAGGCCAACTCTGTGGGATCGCACTGGACGGTCGGAGGCTACCGGTGGCAGTAGGTGGTCTTGCATGGCCTAAGCCATGGAGTGCTCTAAAGGTCATAATTAGTACCTTGAATTGCACCCGGAAGACAACTGGCAATCAGTGCAGGCTGCCTAAAAGGGGTGTAACATGGGAGCACCTAGGTGCCCCCATGATAACCCGCGCAGCCACATTCTGTACCAGTTGAAGCCTCCAGGTGCTCTTCAAGGGCAGCCCCATGTAGAGAGCATTACAGTATTCCAGGTGAGAAAGGACGAGGGCATGAGTGACTGTGCACAGAGCATCCTGATCCAGGAAGGGGCGCAACTGACATACCAGGCGAACCTGGTAAAAGGCCCTCCTGGTCACGGCCGTCAGGTGTTCTTCTAAACTAAGCCGCGTATCCAGGAGGATGCCCAGATTGTGGGCCCTCTCTGAGGGGGCTAAAATTTCTCCCCCTATCATCAAAGATGGAACAAGATGCACAAATCGGGATGATGGAAACCACAGCCACTCAGTCTTGGAGGGATTGAGTTTGAGCCTGTTCCTCCCCATCCAGATCCACACAGCCTCCAGGCATCGGGACATCACGTCGAGGGCATCGTTTGGGTGGTTTGGGGTAGAGATGAAAAGTTGGGTATCATCAGCATATTGATGATACCGTACCCCAAAATCACAGATGATGTCACCCAGTGGTTTCATATATATGTTGAACAGGAGGGGTGAGAGAACCGACCCCTGGGGCACCCCACAAGTGATGTGCCTCAGGGTCGATCCCTGCCCTCCAGTCAACACAGATTGCGACCGATCCGACAGTTAGGAGGAGAACCACCGTAAAATGGTGCCCCCCACTCCCAACCCCCCGAGTCATCTCAGTAGGATACCAAGGTCGATGGTATTGAAAGCCACTGAGAGGTCTAATAGGACCAGGACAGAGGAGCAGCCCCTGTCCCGGGCCCGCCAGAGATCATCGGCCAACGCGACTAATGCTGTCTCTGTGCTGTATCCGGGCCTGAAACCCGACTGAAACGGATCCGGGTATTTCTCTCTCTCTGTCCCTCTACCTACCAACTTACCTACTTTCTCTCTCCCTCCCTACCTATCTACTCTATTTATCTCTCTCTATCTCTTTCTATTTCTCTCTCTATATCCCTCTACCTACCTACTCACTCACTCACTCACTCACTCACTCACTCACTCACTCACTCACTCTATCTATCTATCATCTATCTATCTATCTATCTATCTATCTATCTATTTCTCTCTCTCTCTCTCTCTCTCTTTATCCTTTTACCTACCTAACTACTCTCTCTCTCCCTACTTACTTACTGTATTTGTCTCTATCTCTTTCTATTTCTCTCTCTCTATCTCTCGACACACACTCTCCCTATCTCTCTTTATTTGTCTCTCTCTCTGTCTTCCTCCCTTTATCTATCTACCTACCTAACTACTCTCTCTCTCCCTACCTACCTACTCTATTTCTCTCTATTTCTCTCCCTGTCTATCCCTCTATTTACCTACCTACTTTTTTTAAAATTTGCCTGTTCAAAACCTTGGTGCATCTTATACTCTGGTGTGTCTTATACTCCAAAAAATATGGTACTTATACCCGGTCTTACATTTAAAATGTAGAATTTACAGAAAAAATACTGCAAAAGTGATAGTTGATGCAGGCAAGCACGAACAGCAACAAATTGTACATTAGACAAATAGTTTGCAACAGTCAAGTACATTCCAAGGTTTATGAAATAAACTGTTCTGAAGTGGGAAGAAGATTTACATGGCAGAGTAAGAAACCTTGCGACATTTCAATGCCTCCTTAATTCTTAATGCCAGTAAAAGAATACTGTGACAAACAAGCAAAATATCATTTATTATACCATGTTATGTTCTTTTCAGTACAGATGAGACGGGCAATGCCAAAGAAGATGTAAATGAATTCATCTCTCATTGGTAACATGTATGTAAATAAAGAAAATTGAGAATCATGCTTAACTAAGGCATGCATTTTTTTAAAGGAATATGATGCACAAGATTTGTAATTCAGCATATTTTTCTGAATAAAGGTTTTTGGACTTATATACCTAGTAACTATCACAAAAATGATTTGAAATATTAATATGGTACTAGCTTTTCTAGATGGGAAGAGAATTAAACTCTTCTTTCGTCATAATATTAAATTAAGTTCTTAAGGAGTGGTGTAGTGCAAGAACTGTTAAGCAAAAGACCTGGGAAATGAAAAGATATAAGAAAGAAACTCAAAGTAATCCTACTTTGTCTCTGCTTTGCATAAGACAAAGCTGAAGGAAACTCTGGTGACTTTTGAAGGTTATGCTTTGGAATTCCAGTAGTCCTGCATTGTCTCTTCTAAGACCTGGCCTATCCCAAAGGCTGGCATATGATTGAATAAACTGGCTTTTCATAAAATAGCTGTACTATTTTGTCATTGTTTCACTAATGTGATTGAGCTCGATCTGGATTTTGTTCCATGTGATTGGGCCTTGATTGGTTTGGAAAAGATAAATAAAAGTATCATTATCTCATTAGAGCACAAAAAAAGTTAGTTTTTAAAAAATGATGCTTCTATTTTTCACTACCAAGATTTTCTCATTTCTGGTGTAATCCATCCATTTGGATAATACCCTTCCCTATTTATTTTTTACAATGTATAAGTAACTGCAGATATATAAACATTAACAATGTGAGAACCCACACTATTTATCTTTTGTTCTCTCATCACTTTTAATTAAAATTAAATAAAGCATTCAAAGGTTTTAATTTTATTATATACACATGAACAATAGAGATTCAACATATCCTGATCTGCCTTGGCTTCCCATTCCTCTCCTTCAATCTGTCATTAGCATCTGGCATATTGGATCACATATAGCTGGTTATTTTATATTATTACAATTGTTACAGTATCGAGTTATGATTTTCTTTTTCTTTTCTAGAATTATATTCAGTAGAACATAGATACTAAAAACTTTGCAAAGAAGGAGATTTTAAATATTAATTTTGTTTTACCTTAGACCTGCTTTAGCCACTTCAGCATTTAAAAAAAAAAACTGATGAATTGTTCTACAGCAGGTTATCACACAGTATTAAGGATAAACATTGGTGAAATTGTTTTTGCTGTAATATGAAAACATTCCAGTTATTGAATTCAAAAGTGATGATACAAATGTCCCATCTGCTTATCTTTCGGTTGGATACTCAACAAGATACAGATGTGCAATATGCAAAGTAGAAAATACTTTTTGTGTGTGAATTCAGGGGGACTTGAAGTAACCATGTATTTCCGAAGGACCACGGAGTAGAGTCTAGTAAAAAAAAAACTATTTGCTTTAAAACCTAATTACTTTAAAAAATAATCATGATACATGGAAAGGAAGACAGAGCAGAAAAAACAGAAGAATTATGGACTGCTGTTAAAGTCTAAAATGTTAGGAAAATGCTAACAATTAACTTTAATTGGACACTGTTGTCAATTGCCAGGAATTTTATTGAAATTTGTGATATTTGCATAAGTGCTGTTATACAAGCAGACCAATATGTGTCCATAAGTATTCATTCCACATTTCTATATTCCCTATGAGTACATTTTTTATTTCCAATCAGGGCATTCAGTGGTGTATTAACCATTAAGCAGACTAAGCACATGCTTAGGGCACCAGGCCCAAGGGGGTACCACAAAATTGAGAAGGAAAAAAAAACAATGAAGATTTGTATAGTATGTACAAGGAGGACAAAGGAGGGGGGCACCAAGATTTGCCAGTCCTTAGGGCACTAGCGAGCCTTAATCTGCCACTGAGAGCATCCATAAAGCAGAGTATCCATCTATGTAGAAATTGTCCTGCTTCTTCAGAATTCCCTGTTCAATTTAGGGAAGTTTAAATATGTGACTTGGAGCATGTTACCAGAATATCTGTTCTACATGTCTAGATACTGTTCCTATTATTGTCTTGTATGCTTTTTCAAAATACATGAAGACACATTGATCCTACATTAAATGTCCTTAACAATTGTATAACTGGTATGAGTAATCCCTACATATATATTTCCTAAAATTCTGTGGATTTATGATCATAACCATATATTTGATTCTTCTCATTTCAATCAGTTCATATAGCTATTTTTCACTTTTTTGTATCAGGGTCTCCTTTCTTCACAAGTAGAACTTTTCTAGACTCTGTCAGCCTTTAATCACAGCACTGCTTTAATCAAAGTCCTTTTATCAATATTTTAAGCAATTTCAGCTGACATCTGAATACCAATATAGCAAACTTTCATCTGTGAATATTTTGAGTATCACTGCCATTAAACATCAAGGCATCATACATTGGTGAAAACAGATTATACCATCCTATCATAATGTAAAGAGTGTCACAGACACACATTAATATTTTTTTCTTTTATATTATGCTTTCTGTTTTATATTTCCTTTCTGTTCCCACTCCAAGCCTGAAGTTCAGTTTCTGTTTATATTACTTTAGAACAGCCTAACCTTTTGATCCTCAAATGTTTTAGACTATAACTTCCTCATTCTAAATAATATAGTCTAATGATAGGGACTAAATTGTGATTGAGAACATCTGGAATGCCACAAGGCTTGGGAAAGCTACATTATGAATTATTCCAGAAGTTTTGCTACGCAAAATTCAAATGCTCAAATGCTCCACTCCATTCAGGAAAACTTTTCAAAGAACTATTAAGGAACTTTGCTGTGGTATTATTACAATTTGACCATTAGGAAAGTTTAACTTTCATAAATTATTAAACAAAAATGAGTTAAACTATTGTGATGATAGGAGTATCCTATCATAGCTTAACAACGCTGCAGGGATTGGCCATGATAATTTTTAAGAAAGTATATTGCCTTCATATTAATTGAATTTCAATATACTTCTAAGAATCTATTCAAGAATTCTACAGTGCCATAGCATTATTAACTACAGGAGACCAGTGTATATTCCAAACACTGGTGACATAAGAGTGGTGTAGGAATTCCAAATCAAAGCTCACAGGGCAGAACAGATGTTGCATTTTTAAATCAATCTGCCAGGTAGGACGAGAGCCAACTCTCTGACTTAGCCAGACAATTCAGAAGAATACTTTGGTTGCTGATATTCAAAGATCCAGAAAGTGAGAAAAATGCATTCCCTTGTGTCTACCAAGCTTAAGCTATTTCACAGACATTGATACAAATAATTTCCATTCTCTAAAACAGAAAGGTTATCAGGAGCCGAGGTGGCATAGTGGTTAGAGTGCAGCACTGCAGGCTACTTCAGCTGACTGCAGTTCTGCAGTTCGGCTGTTCAAATCTCACCGGCTCAAGGTTGATTCAGCCTTCCATCCTTCCGAGGTGGATAAAATGAGGACCCGGATTGTTGTGGGCAATATGCTGACTCTGTAAACCGCTTAGAGAGGGCTGAAAGCCCTATGAAGTGATATATAAGTCTAACTGCTATTGCTATTGCTATCAATTTCCACACATTAAAAACAAAATATTATACTTTAATAACTGCTATTATACTTCTTTTAATATTGCAGTTTAATATTGCAGTTATAGAGCCAAGGTGGCGCAGTGGTTAAATGCAGCACTGCAGGCTACTGCTAGATCAGCAGGTCAGCGGTTCAAATCTCACCGGCTCAGGGTTGACTCAGCCTTCCATCCTTCCGAGGTGGGTAAAATGAGGACCCAGATTGTTGGGGGCAATATGCTGACTCTCTGTAAACCGCTTAGAGAGGCCTGAAAGGCCTATGAAGCGGTATATAAGTCTACTGCTATTGCTGCTATAGTTCATTGCTCACCATTGTAAATATGTTTTAAATTTCAAAATATTGTATCATTCAATGCTGAAATGCTGAATTATATATTAAAATGTGTGCTATTTATATTACTTGAAAATAGGCACATAGATAAATTTGCATTTGGTTTTGATGAACTGTACATAAATATACAATTATTTCTTATAGTTAGTAAGGAATGGTTTATTGCTTTGGATCAAAAGACAAAGGTTGGTATATGGAAATAGAAAAAAGAACTAAGGATTGCTTTAAAAAGAAATAATATTAAAATGTATCAACTAGTTGCTTTTTTATTTTGTTGAAAATTACAACTTTAGGGATGCATCTGTTTATAGGTCATACTCTGTGCTATAACATGGAATGTCAACAGTTATGCTTGCAAATCATAATACCAGCTCATCCCACTGTCCTAATAGTGCTGACAAAGGGTATATTATCTTCAGACTAATTATACACTTTCAATATACTATATTTGAGCTCAGCTGGAGTGTTGGAATTTCACTAGTGCTATCTTACCAGTACAACTCCCAGAATTTACAAATCTTCAAGTTGTCAAGGTAAGACACCCCTGCCTAAAGCATCCTGTAGTATATCATGCCTTAAAGATAAATGTATTCTGTAAGAACAAGAAAACAATAAGATTTCAATAGCTTTAGTCTTAGTTTTTAAGATGATTTACCATTTCTGCAACAGGTAAGTGAAGGTTTTTTTTTAGTTTTTCTGTTTGGTTGGGTAGAAATATTTATGTTCAGAAAACTGTGGATCTATTCATTAAATATTTTTGCGGTGAAAATATTAACATTGCTTGGGTAGCGTTTTCTTGAATTGCTTAAGTGCTTTAAGGGAGAAAAAAATATTTATTTGACTTAGACACTATTTGACTCCAATTTGGGCAGCTCACAACATAAAATCAACAGTAAAATATATACAAAAGAGAGAGAGACTGCATAACAGTAAACATGTAAACAATGAAAATGGTGTGCAGTCATAGTTTTTTTTAAAGTACTTAATGTTTTCCTTTAGCAAATTCCTGATTTTTCTTCTGCTGTGTAGTTTTTGAGTTAAAATATTGCAATGTTAAAAGTCAAACTGGAATTGCTTATCTCAGACTGAAAGAAAATTTACTTAATTAATCCTTTTCATTAATTTTTCAATATGTGCATTCCTTAATTAATAAAGGAGATGGCAACACATTAGGACATTTATCAAAGGAGACTGGTAAAAAATAAATAGATTCTGATACAGTATTATAATATATGCTGTATATATTCTTCCACATACCTCAAAAAGTTTCATGAATCACACCTGCCACTCTGAAAAAACTATGTTTCTGGATTATATTGTTTTCATACTGAGTAGCCAGTAAGTGATAGATTACAGTGCATTGCTGAACATGGGCATGTTGTTCATAAAATAAACATTCTACTACCATAAAATTTCTACAGGGTCATGTTTCTATTCATTCTCCTTCAGAGAGTCTGAAGAAAAAAATAAAGAAATAAAACCTGAAGCCTTGAAGCAAAAGTAATATATTCTGTGCACTGTAGTTTGATGCAGTTGGCACCCACGCCAGTATTAAACGTTCTCATTCAGAAAAAAATGCTCAACAGGAGGACAGCATACTGCTTAACCTTTTCAGCAGCTCAAATTCTCTTCTCCCAAATCATCATTCATCATATTCTGAAATTTATTTGAGAAACTAGGTATTTAAATTGCACTAAAAAGGTATTGCAACATCATATATTTTCCAGGGACAAACTACCAAAGAAGATTATTAATACTTTATTGAGTATTAATACTATGAGTAGTATGTATACATACAACCTTTGTATACACTATCCAAATTCACTGTAAAGGTAAAGATTCCCCTCGCACATATGTCCTAGTCGTTCCCGACACTAGGGGGGGGGGGGTGCTCATATCCATTTCTAAGCCAAAGAACCAGCATTGTCCAAAGACGTCTCTATGGTTATGTGGCCAGCATAATTAAACACTAAAGGTGTACAGAACGCTGTTACCTTCCCAACAGAGGTGGTTCCTATTTTTCTACTTACATTTTTACATGCTTTCGAACTGCTAAGTTGGCAGAAGCTGGGACAAGTAACAGGAGCTCACTCTGTTACCTGGCCCTAGGGATTCAAACTGCCGAACTGCTGACTTTTCTGATCGACAAGCTCAGCATTTTAGCCACTGCATCTCTTAAGTTCACTGTACGTATACATACACACTAAGCTTACTTATATATTATATATAAATCTTAATTTGCATGAAATTACATTTAATTTTATATATATATATATATATATATATATATATATATATATATATATATATATATATATATATATATATATATATATATATATATATATATATATATATATATATATATATATATATATATATATACATTTACATATATGATTTTTACAACCCCTGGTAAGCCCCAATTATGGGAGGAAGCTAACTGCTTCCATCATCTGTCAATCGGCTCGTCACAAGAGTCCATCACGACAGAAACCCAATATTTTTACTGTTGCCTTTGTTATATTTGTGTTTTTTTTAATTTGTGCTGATAAATAAATAAAGGGATGATGGAAGCAGTTAGCTTCCTCCCATAATTGGGGCTTACCAGATACCTTTCACCCTGGCTTCGCTGATAACGGATAAGAGCCTGTGGCCTAATGGCTAAGAAGTCTGCCTAGTATGTAATATAGCCCAGGTTCAAATCCCAGTAAGGGTATGGCTAGCTACATACATACATACATACATACATACATACATACATACATACATACATACATACATACATATATATATATATATATATATATATATATATATATAAATAATTCTCTCTCTCTCTAACTGAGGAGGCAACACAGACTCTGCTCAATCAATTAGTTGCTGGAGAAACAAATGAAATCCTGGAAGTACTGATGTAAAATCCAGAAATTCGTCAAGAACTGTCAGCCTTTCCAGTTAGGCTATATAAGGCAACAGAATCCACAAGAATGCCTAGAACTATGTTAATAAAGGCTACGCTAAACCTGACTGTATTTTCCATTCATTTTTTAAGTGATGCCATTTTGTTTCTAATGCTTCTCCTTTCATAAATAATGTTTATCTATTTGCTATTGTATACTTTCCCCATGGTCATCTCTGGAGTTCTCTTCAAGAATGTAACAGAAACCAGGAACAAATATAAAATATGGAGCATGAATCTGGATGCCAAACTTGTTTCCGGCAACTGGAGAGCAGGTTCTGCAGAGTTTTAAATTTCTTCTCTGCTAAGCATAAACAACTGCAGCTTCCCTCTTGCAGTTGGTGCCAATCAAGAGGCATCCAGTTGGCTTGTGGAAATAGCAGCTTGTTGCATAATTAATTGCAAAGCTCTGGTTCTATCAGGATTCAGAGTCTTTATACTGGGAGACTATTATATGCTCAAATATGGAAAGATTTGGCATGACCCATCATGGAGGAATGGTTGGTGAAATTCACAGAACTCGCTGAGATAGCCAAACTGACTTGTTGGATTAGAAAAAGGTCATTACTGACATTCATCAATGACTAGAAATCCTTGTGGACTTTTTGCATTAAAATTATTTTGTGACTTACAGTTTCCATTATTATAAAGAATATGCTATATTCCAGCTCACAGAGTGTGTTGTTGTTGCTTTTTATTTTTTAATTGAGTTTTTCAGGAGTATTTTCAATTTTGGCACCCCTTAAAATTTGGCACCATAAGCTCGTGTCTACTCAGCATTATTCTAAACCTGATCCTGTATCCAGCTTTATTCAGGATCAGCTTAGCTGGCATCATACAAACAAATATTTCACTGTAGAGAGATGTTTCTATGATATTAGCAAGCTGAGCCAGAAAGAAGGTGGATAACTTACATTCATTCCCATAGGAATCCATAGCAGACTTTTTAATATAGCTCTAACAATGCTGTCCTGAATAGTTAGTTTGCTATTAAAGCATATATTTAATGATTGAGAAATAGGCAATGTATTTACATTTATTCATAGCAGTTTAGATTTTTTTAAAGCTGAAGAAAAACATATATAAGGTCATATGCATTTAGCAATGGCAGAAAACTTTGGCAATCAAGATCAGATTAAAAAAACACTTCAGAGAATTTAATCATGTATTTCATAGTAGACTTGAGAACATATATTTTAGAACCAAGATAAAATATGAATGTTTAATTTGCCATCTTTTTTTCTTATCACAAGCGTTTCTGATTCCAATGCTAATAGCCTAGTTGATGCTGATCGTTAACAGGGCTAGTCTGAAAAAGAATCTGAACGAACTCTTGTTGCAAGAAGAAACGGTTAATTAGCTTTTCATTTTGAGAGTGACTAAATGGAGGCTTACCATTATTTATGCAAAGGTCAACATATCTTCATCAGTACTCACAGAACTGATAAAAAGGATGAATGGAAAAAAGTTTCTGTAAGCAATTTCCTTAAGGAGCAATGGCATCTCTTCCTCTAGTCTTAGCACGAAATCTCTGATGATGTGATAATGGAATTATGAGACTGCGGAAACTGAAATGTTCTCAAAAAAGATATTCAATCTTTTTTAAAGATAATTGCAAGGACATAGTCTCAGTTCATGTAATTTACACCACTCCCTATATCTGCATCCTCCACAAACCACACTTCATAAAATATTTTTTCTATTCTCATGAGCAGGTATTTGGGAGATGCCTAAAACAAAAAGCAACAAGAAAGGCAAAGAGGGATATATTTCTTTATATTTTGCTTTCTTTGTAGACCAAAACAAATATAATACTAAATAAAAAAATATATTATTATTTTGGTTTTGGTTCACAAAAAGAGCAAAATATATGAAAGACTTTGTTCCTTGCCTTTCTTGTATTTTTTTAGGCATCTCCCAAATACCTACTCATGAGACTAAAGGGAATCTTTGAGTTACAACCGATCATTTAGTGACCATTCAAATTTGTAACAGTACTAAAAAAGAGACTTATGACAGTTTTTCACACATACAACTGTTGCAGTATCCCCATAGTCATGTAATCAGAATTCGGATACTTGACAACTGACTCATATTTATGACAGTTGCAATGTCTTGTTGTTATGTGATCACTTTTTGGGACCTTCTTCGCTTCTCAAACAAAGTCAATGGGGAAGCCAGATTCACTTAACAACTGTGTTATTAACTTAACAATTGCAGTGATTCATTCACAACTGTGGCATTAAAGGTCATAAAATGGGACAAAATTCATTTAACAAATGTTTCACTTAGCAACACAATTTTGGTTATAAGTTGTAGTTATAAGTGATTATTATCATTTGTGGTTATAAACTGAGGACTACCTATAGTAGAATATTCTTTGAAGTGTGGTTTGTAAAGATTACAGATACAGACATTGGTCTAAGTTGTATGAATATCTGGACAGTTCTTCAACTGAAAATATTTCTTGCAATCATCTAAAAAAATTGAAAAGTTATTTTTAGAACATTTCAGTTTCCGTAGTCTTATAACTTCACTATTGCATCATGATGCATATTGCATCAGAGATGACAACTCCTGAATCTGTATTTACTTGACATGTTTTCTAGAGTTTAATGATAGGAACATTTACTTTAAAAAAAAACCATTCTGGAAATGAAACAGAAAACTAAAAAGAACTTGTTATATTCTCCACATGTCTTTTCTTCCTCCTCCTGTCTTTAAGGCTCTCAAAAGGAATTTCCAGAAATCACCTTCAACTGACTTCTAGATCAGAGCTGCTTTTATAACTTGAGAAAGAAAACTCTTCTTTAGATCTTTAAAGTCATAGGAGTGCAGAAAAGTGCTTTAGTTTAACTAAAAACAAGTTCTATGGAATTAAATCACTTAAAACTTCCAGTTCACTTTAATGAATTCATTCTGAGATAAATGATAACGCATCTCCAACCCCCCCCAAAAAACTGGGTACAGTAGAGTTGGGAATTAAAATTTGAATTGAGAATATGTCTTAATTGTGATGAATGTGTCTTAATCTATATTCCTTAATTGACAATATGTCTTAAGCATGATTGTGTGTACAACATAGGGGTGGCATTCACTTATCTTCCCTACCTGTTCGCAAATGTGAGCGTGTGCATGCAGTAAACCTTCTGTGCATGTGCTTTAGGCAAAAAAGGGCCTAAATGGGATGCCATAGAACCAGGGTGGTGGACAGGACCACCCACGATTTTCTGCATATGCATACAAATACCTCTTCTCATTCCTTTAGTGTCTTCTTCAGCCTCAGGTTCTTTATGGGTGATTAAGGATTTAGCACAGTATCTTAGCTGTTCCTAACTCTAATCTTCTGACAGAGTTCTGATGTGGTTCCTGGGATACGTTGGAGCCACTCTTCCAGTTTAGGTTTCACTGTCCTGAGTACACCTACCACTATTGGGACCATTTGAATTTTACTTTCAACATCCTTTCTAGTTCCTCCTTCAGGTGCTAGTATTTTTCCAGTTTATCACACCCTATCTACCCCTCTACTATCACTTAACACTTCTATGTCTATCATCACTGCTGTCTTCTGGTCTATGATTATGGTGCTTGGTTCATTTTACATAATCTCCCTGTCTGTCTATATAACTACTATACCAATTATAGATAACATTCTCAATTTTCAGTTTGTGCACCATCGTTTATAGTTATTATGATGCTTTTGCAATGTGTAGTTAATGTGAGGGAAATCAGAATATCTGCAGAAATTTGCATATGCCTTGAAGTGGGTTTTATAGAAAATAAAAGATTCCTATAGAAACCCCAAATTTAATTTAATACACCAAAGGAATGGCAAGTAATTCTCCAGTATTATTATTTTTTATATTCCTTTCCTATTGTACTGTGTGACTCATAACTGGTTAGAGAATAGTAGGAAGCACATAATATGAAATTGAGGTAGTCCTCAACTTACTCCTGTTCATTTAACTATAGAGTGGAGTTATGATGGCCTCAGAAATGGAGCTTTACAGCCTGTAAAGCACTTCCCAAAAATAAAGTTGTAAGTTGTTACTTTCTTGGCAGGCTACACAAATCTAGCTAAAGTACTGAAGATTTCAGTGCTGTTTTTGATAGTTCTCTTTTGGGCCCAGAGGGGAACTGAATGCCTTCAGCAGGGTGGAGAAATAGAGTCAAAATCTGAAAAACATTTCAGCTCCATTCCACTTGGGAGTGGAATCTCCCAAGGTCTACCCATCCATCCCACCACCCAGGTACCCTTTGCTGCTTACCCAGAACTCCATCCCCTTAAACACCCACAAGCTCATTATCAACCACAACCAGGAGAACAATGATTACCTTCAATGAGACCAGCAGTCATATGGATGTTGTTTAATCACTATTTCACTTAACACTGAGATTACGGTCCCAATCCAGTTCATAAGTCAAGGCCTACTTGTAAGGTGAATGTCAAATTTCGTTTATGCAAGCTGAACTGCAACAACAAATCATAATAAAAGATTTCATAAAATGAAGGTAGAAATGCAAATTAAGTTTAAATGCTTAACATATCTTATAAACAACATTATAAAAATAGCAATAACATTGTAAAGACCTTGGAAATGTTCTTATTGGAGCTAGGCTTACTAATGTCTACATATTACAATTTAACTATGAACACTGATGAGTACAATCATTTTCCATCTGGCCTAGTAGGTATACTGAAACTATTCTCTATGCACCATGCACAGCTGGAATCAAACCCAAAAATTCATGTTAAAATTATCAAGAAGCAAGGAGTACATTCTTAGGTAGCACATACTGAATCTATATTTTAATGTATTTATTAATTAAGATTTTTCTACCACATTATTCTAAAGCATACATGTCATTTATCTATGGCAATTAGATGCACAATAATTTACACCCAAAATATCCATAGTCTAAAGGCTGATTAACATAGACTTGAGGGGAGAAAATTATTTACCAAGACAAGAACATTTTTACCAAAAGAAAACTATTTAGACTAATGTAAGAACTTCTAGGAGGTGACCGTAGCCAACATTTGCTTTATTTTACCAAGCAATGTTTGCTTTGGCTTTGATGGCTAAGAATAAAGTTCCAACATTCATGACTGGAAGAGGCATTAGTTTGAGAAATACAATTCAACAATACTTATATTACTATTTAATTTTTATTTTACAATTTTATTCCAAATGATTTACCAAAGTACATAGTATTGAAAATCACTTACTATGTTATTATAGTTTCATTCCTCTTTATGGAAGTATTACTGCATTTTTCATACTATAAGGTGCACCTTTTCTTCCAAAAAAGTGGGTGGAAATGTCTGTGCGTCTCATAGAATGAATATTGTGATGGGGGAGGGGAGTTTATGCCACAGCGGTATTTGCTGTCGCATGTCACTCACCACCACCCCCTATCACCGCTGCCAGCCATTCACCACTGCCAAGGAATGCTGGAGTCTTTGATGCTGAGCAGTTTATTGGCGATTGGATTGGCCTCCCAGAATACCACTGATCAGCTGTTCTGCATGGTGCAATGCCGATTGCTGTCATTTGCTACCACTGATGCCTATCACCACCCCCACCTACCGCCAGCAAATGGAGGAAACGGTGGTGAATGGCGGCAGCGATCAGCGCTGGTAGCAAATGGCAAATGGCAAATGGCGAACAGCAGTGGTAGCAATTGGTGGTGGTGGAGATCGGCAGTGGCAGTGGTGATTGGCGGCTGTGGCAAACAGCAAATTGTGAACAACAGCAGCAGCGATTGGCAGTGATTGGCAGCAGTGATCACTGCCACCTAGAATAGCTGATCAGCAGTATTCTGGAGCCAAACCAACTGCCAATCAGTTGCTCAGCAGCAAAGGCTCCAACATTCCCCAGTGGCAGGCACAAGAGGATGGAGCCCTCACAAGCCACATACTGGGGCTGCAATAACGTGCTGAAGCTAACCATACTGTTAGATGCTTGCTGCAAGGATACTAGCCAGATTAATACCAGATGGATGCTGGGAGACAGAGACAGATTTTTTTTCTTGTTTTCCTCCTCTAAAGCTAATGTGCCTCTTATAGAATAGAATAACAGAGTTGGGAGGGACCTTGGAGTTCTTCTAGTCCAACCCCCTGCCTACGCAGGAAACCCTACACCACTTCAGACAAATGATTATTCAACATCTTCTTTAAAACTTCCAGAGTTGGAGTATTCATAGCTTCTAGAGGCAAGTTGTTCCATTGATTAATTGTTCTGTCAGGAAATTTCTCCTTAGTTCTAAGTTGCTTCTCTCCTTGATTAGTTTTTACCCATTGCTTCTTGTCCTACTCTCAGGTCCTCTGGAGAATAGCTTGACTTCCTCTTCTTTGTGGCAGCTCCTGAGATATTGGAACACAGCTATCATGTCACCACTGGTCCTTTTTCTTAAATTAGACATACCCATTTCCTGTAACTGTTTTTCGGATGTTTTAGCCTCCAGTCGCCTCATCATCTTTGTTGCTCTTCTCCGGACTCTTTCTAGAGTTTCAACATTTTTTTTACATCATGTCCACCAAAACTGGATGCAGTATTCCAAGTGGTCCGGTGCGTCTTACAGTGTGAAAAATACGGTACATATCATCAACATTCTCTGTATCTTTGTATCTGTATATGTATTGCTACCAATTTAATTGTTCACATTTTGAAAGAAAACAATAAGGAACATAGTCCATCATTATTATGCACTAAATGTAAGCTGGTTCATCAGCTTTCCATGCTCCAGCAACATTGTATTTTTCCCATAGCGGCTAGTGTCAGGAAGCTATGGCCAATACCATAAAATTATTATATGATGATCTTATCTGAGTGTTAGAATGAGTTATAAAAACAAATAGTATAGGATTGTGTTGTGATGATTTTTTTGCCTTTGATCCAAATTGAAGTCTTAGGAGAGAAAGAAGGGTGGGAATGATAAAATATGCATCTCGATAAGCTAATTCTTTGCAAATACAGAAGGGATCAATATTATGGTGTGACATGGTGATGAACATTTCATCACTTTGATAAAATCTTGATTTGCTACATATGCACACCAGGCCAATTGGTCTTATTCTTTCTCCATACATTTCTCCGGACACAAGAATGCAAGAAGACATTGCTCTTTAAATTTCCATATATTTTTTCATGGCAGAGAAAGAATAACAATTGTTCCCTTACCCTTGCTGTCATTAGAGAAGTGACAGGCACCACTTGGTTTAATTAGAATAGGTGAAGAGTAGAAATATGCCCTTAGACCCAATTCAGTTCCTCAAACGTTGCTGTAAAAACATTCAAGTCTCTGATCTATAATACAGTGATTATTTTGATCTTCTTTCCTGTGAACCAAGTTATATTCCCACTACCTCAACAGATTAAAAACACTTTATTGTTATTTTAGTATAAGCTCTCTATTGTTTTTAATTTCGGTAAAGCAAAAATGGAAAACTAAGTGACAATACCAACATTGATGATTCTATAGTTTGACAGATATTGCTGCAGGGAGGGATCTATACTTGATCCTATTTTCTTTATAATGATTAATGATCTAAGAGAAATATTACAAAGCATGTTAATTAAATGTAAAGAGGTTACTTAAAATATTGATAAAATTTAGAACCAAGAGGATAATTTTACCAAATTTATTATAGGCAGATAATAGAGAAAATAAATGAAGAAGGGGAAATATTGTTAACATTTTAAGGTAATGTTTTTATATGAAATCAAAGTTGTCATCACATTATAGCCTAGAGTGACTCTAACAGAAAGAACCTAATGGCTAATTGACTGATTTTGCAGTTTGTTATCAATTGCATATATGGCCAATAAAGTTATAAGCAAATAGTATAAATAGTAAAAAAAAATCTTTAAAGTATGTTAAAAATCTACTTCTTTTCTGTCTAACATTTGCATGTTAATTTATAATGATAGTGTTAAACAACTAACAAAATAAAATCTAACCATGAACAACTGTCCTAGAATAAATGTGATAATTTTTGTGCTTTAAATACTTTGAGCTTGAAACAAAACATGGGGTGCATTGAGAATTTTGTTTTGACCTTGAAACAAAACTTGATCATTTTAAATGCATTACTTCAAATGTTCTGACTAATCCTAGTGTTGTGTTTGATCTGATGCTTTATGGCTTGTGATTTGTTTGCTTTTTCAATTATTTTTTTAGCTTAGTCAGTAGAATTAGAGACCAGTCATGTTGCTGAGGCTATGATTTAGACTAGATGGGGTCAAATAGGAAAACTTCAACTACACTTATGGCCAGACAGAAAAATGCAGTTCTCAATCATACACTTGCTATTCTACTGGGTAAGAAAAGACTTTGGTACAGAATTTAGAATTCGTGTGAGTAATGTGTGAGAATGAAGGAAACGTCTGAAAATTGCTTCTAATCAATATAACACTAGGAGATGACCATGCTAAGCTCAAGAAGGGTCAAATATGTCAGCAGCTTGGGGTTGCTTTGCTCTCACAAGAGAGCTAAATCCATTCTCCTCTTGAATTGTGTTGGCTCTTATCTAGCACCAATTTGCCTTGACTGTGAGTAGAACAGATTCCTGTATATACCATATTTTTCAGAGTATGAGACGCACTGGAGTATAAGACGCACCAAGGTTTTGAAGAGGCAAATTAGAGAGGGAAAGAAAGAGAGAGAAATACAGTAGGTATGTAGGGAGAGAGAGTATTTAGGCAGGCAGGCAGGCAGGCAGGCAGGTAGGTAGGTAGGTAGGTAGGTAGGTAGGTAAAGGGATAGAGGGGGGAGAGAAAAAGAGAGAGAGAGAGAAAGGGAAATACAGTAGATAGGTAGGAAGAGAGGGAGAGTAGGTAGATAGGTTGATAGGTAGATAGAGGGATAGAGAGAGAGAAAAAAATACAGTAGGTAGGTAGGGGGAGGGAGAGAGTAGGTAGGTAGGTAGAGAGAGGTAGAGAGAGAGAGAGAGGTAGAGAGAGAGAGAAATACAGTAGGTAGGGAGAGAGAGTAGGTAGGTAGGTAGGTAGGTAGGTAGGTAGGTAGGTAGGTAGGTAGGTAGAGGGATAGAGAGAGAGAGAAATACAGTAGGTAGGTAGGTAGGTAGGTAGGTAGGTAGAAAGTAGGTAGGTAGGTAGATGTTTCCAGGTGTATTATCCATGTGCTGGAGAAGGAAATCGCTGACAACCTGCAGCACTTAAGACTTGTTTCTGCTGGCACAGCACTTGATCAGTGTAATTCTCATCAATCACTCTAACTAAAGAGCTTTCCAAAAGGAAAAAAAAAGTAGATATACTGATGTACATATTGAAAGAAAATGTCTTCACATGATTCAGATTGCACAGGATTCAATTTATGTATGCAGAAGCAGTAGGAGATATTTAGAATATATTTTCCATATTCAGCAGTCCTGAATCTTCTGTAATATATGTTTCAATTTTGTGAATGGAAGGAATCATTGTACCATCTGCTGAAAAACATATGAAATGTTAAAAAATATAGAGTTGACATATGGATCAGTCATTCATGTATATACACACACATATATAAATATATATACAGACATATTATACATATGGGAGATTCTTGTTACTCTGAGAGATTACATTCTCAATGTAATACAATCATAATTAATACGACTTGAGCCTAGGGTTTAACTTGTACTGCTTCAGAAAATAAATGAAAGGTCAACCATGCTGCACACTCATACAAGAGGGGGAGTAGAAGTAAGGACACTGTACCTTGACCAACTCACATCTTTTACTTTCGCATTCTACTTTGTTGCTGATTTTCATGTAGGAAGAATTATCATGCCAATAAAGAGCATATACATGTTGAAAATTGCAGATTGCTAGGATCATTGGGAAACCAGAATTAAGACTGAATTCATATTTTATCATACATCCAAAATGGCAGACAGGCCATAAAGAAAGTTCTGAATAATAAGGTCCATCTCTGAGCCTTTAATTTTTATGAAACAAGAAAGAAGACATCCTGACTTTTCTTAATCATTATTGTTGGTTCTGTTGCAGTTCTTCTTTCCAGCCTGCTTTAACTGATTAGGATTTCAGAAATGTGCATAGCAATGGAATAGGGCAAAAAATGACTGGATAAAGAAAAGGAGTATTAGTGTGCAGCATAACATCTTCTTTACTCAATCACAACCTTGGAGGGTTCCTATTCAGTCCACACTGGCTGTACTATAGAAGAAAGTATGGTTGGATAGACAGAAACAACTACAGATGATGGGGTCTTAGTGAAATCTATATCTATTGCCTGATAATTGTCATTTTTAATCTACCAGGCCTGGTCCTAAGATATTTTCTATTTGATTGCAAAGCTTTTAATTT
This sequence comes from Thamnophis sirtalis, assembly GCF_051295495.1. Classification (NCBI taxonomy): domain Eukaryota; kingdom Metazoa; phylum Chordata; class Lepidosauria; order Squamata; family Natricidae; genus Thamnophis; species Thamnophis sirtalis. The sequence continues at coordinate 33,628,929 of NW_028261390.1, read as the reverse complement.
GACTCCAGACTGAAGTTAAACTATTCTTGTAGGAAACACTGACTATTTTTTAAGTAGAGTTTTGATTACAAATTCCATCAGAGGTGCCAAATTTCAGATTTTATCTTTTCTTGGTTGGTTCCCAATTTCAAAGCAGACTATCGTTTTCTCTAACTTCATCTATTCACAAATTCCTGTCATGCCATAATTTTACTTTTCATGTATTTATAATCATTCCTGAAAGTTGAAAATATTTAGAAAACCTGTGATACTGTTTCTAAATAACCTGTGGTAATTGTGAAAGCTGAAAGAGAAAAAGAAGGAAAACAAAGAGGAAAAGACACAGGGAGAAGAAATGGAAGGCAGAAAATATTCTATTGAATAACTCTATCTTATAGCACTAATTCAGGCATGGAGTACAAATCACATCATCCACTTAGGTCAAGCTGTGAGTCCTTGGGAGAAGGGTGGCATATAAATCCAATAAACCAAACCTAACCCAAAGAAATTTGGGAGCTTTTCTGGTAATCATGCAGCTTGTGCCTCTTTATATAAAAAGATTAGTTTCAACTTAGCCACATTATTATGTCACCCTCAAGCCACAATGCCTGCATAAAAGATCAGGAACATTACATTACATTCAGTGAAAAATTGCCTTATCTAATGATCATAACCTTTATCTAGCCACAATTCTCCATTTCTAACTGCTAAGAGATCTCTAAGGTGCAACTAAGTAAGCACAGAATACATATTTCCAGCACTTAACACTCTAGACCTCATAGAAATTTCTGGCTGAGATTGAATTTAATTGCTAATATTGTGCCAGTCAGGAAGTGTCTCCAATATCAGCTGAAAGCAGGCCTCTTGGTAAATACATCTCCATTTGTTTTGTTTTGTTTTTTAAAAAGCACATATATATGGAAATCTTTAACAGATTTTTCTCCCACTCATTACTTATATTTTATGTTGTGGTATCATCTTTTTTCAATTGACACAGCATTACTTTTAGAATTCAAATTATTTATACTTTAGTCCAGGGAAGTCAAATTCACGGCCTATGTAACAGATGTGTCACTTGCTGACCATGCCAAGTCCCGAATTAGTGAAGAGAAAAAAAGTTATGATACGTCACATGATAACAATATATCATCACGAGTTTGACACCCCTGCTTTAGTCTTTTCATTTACATCCTACAGCAAATGTAAACTATGAGGATTTTTTTGTATTATTGTTATTACTATTGAATATAGTTATGGATAATAGATGGAGCATATAGGAAAATAAAGTACAGGTAGAGAACAAAAACAGACAGTTAATCACTCAGTTGAGGGATTTTTTTTACAGTCTACCAAGATGGAATATTGTACTACATGAATACTAAAAAAATAGTAACAGTTTCAAATCCAAATTTAGATTTGAGATTTATGTATCTCAAACCTGCTATATCTTTTTTATTAAAGTTTTTTTTAGTTTTCAAAACAAACACAAGACATAAAATCTTCCTTTTTTACATACTGTAGAAAGTGTATCAGTTGGTTACAAAAGACTTTCGTGCATCTCTTCCACAGTCATCAACCATAATTCATATTAACTCAAGTATTTTAACTCAGATATTTATACATGTTACCGTCATCATACCTCCATTTTCATTTGACTATAGTTGTTTAAACGTCCTTCATCATAAAATATACCAAGATTTAATACATAACCACATACTGGCATTTCATTTAATATTTCTAAAATCCTCCAATGACACTAAATCCTTATATCCTATTCCAGCTAAACATCCATAAAATTTAATAACAAAGTTTTCTATCCTTCTTTCCAAATCACTGTTTACAATTTACATCATATTTCCTTATATTGTACCCCACCCACACACACATATATATATATATACACACACGTTATTATCATTATCCCTCCTTTATTTGACTATATCCTGCATCATATCATTTTTCCACCTAGTAATCAAGACTTAACTGAATCTAACTTAATTCTTTATTATTATTATTATTATTATTATTATTATTATTATTATTATTATTATTATTATTATTATTATTATTACACAATTGTATCACAGCGGCCAGTTGTTTCGCCGGATTTGGCATTGGTTACTAGTCGGGCCCCACCCAGGGGCCTAGGACGTCGTAACGTATTTTCGTAATATGCGTGCAGATCCAAGCAGTGCGGCTTTTTGCATTTGACTGATGGTGATTTTGTCAATTTTTAACTGTTTTAAATGTAATTCCAGTGCTTTTGGAATAGCACCCAGTGTGCCAATTACCACTGGAATTACCACTGCTGGTTTGTGCCATAGTCGTTGAATTTCGATTTTTAAGTCCTGGTATCTTGCGATTTTTTCATGTTCCTTCTCGGCGACCCTGCTATCACCTGGTATTGCGATGTCTATGATTGTGACCTTATTTTTCTCAACCAGTGTGATGTCTGGTGTATTATGTGCCAGTATTTTGTCGGTTTGTATACGGAAATCCCACAAGATCTTGACCATCTGATTTTCGGTGACTTTTTCAGGCTGATGTTCCCACCAGTTTTTTGCTGTTTTGATATTATAATTTTTGCACAAATTCCAATGGATCATTTGTGCTACTGAATTGTGCCGCAATTTATAATCAGTCTGCGCGATTTTTTTACAGCAGCTGAGTATGTGATCAACAGTTTCATCAGCTTCTTTGCAAAGTCTGCATTTGGCATCATCAGAGGATTTTTCGATTTTGGCCTTAATGGCATTTGTGCGGATAGCTTGTTCTTGCGCAGCCAGGATTAGTGACTCTGTTTCTTTCTTTAATGTACCTGTTGTTAACCATAACCAAGTTTGTTCACTGTCCACTTTATCTTTTATTTTTTCCAGAAATTGGCCATGCAGTGCTTTGTTCTGCCAACTCTCCATTCTTGATTTTATCACATCTTTTCTGTATTCTTGTTTCGTCTGTTGGGCCTTCAGTAGATTTTTGTTCTTTACTTCGATTAATAGATGTTCTTGATTTTCTTTTAAATAATCAGCCAGTCCATGTTTTTCTTCTTCAACTGTTTGCTTCACTTGTAATAATCCTCTGCCACCTGATTTTCGGGGCAGATATAGTCTATCAGTATCACCACGTGGATGTAAACTGTAGTGCATTGTCATTAGTTTCCTGGTTTTTCGGTCCAAAAGGTCCAAATCAGCTTGTGTCCAGTTAACTATACCAGCTGTGTATCTTATAACTGGTATTGCCCAGGTATTAATGGCCTTGATTATATTTCCACCATTCAATTTAGATTTTAAAATTTTCCTAACTCTGTTGGTGTACTCTCGTCTGACAATAGTTTTTACTTCTTCATACTTGATGTTATCCAACTGCAGAATGCCTAAGTATTTGTAGGCTTCATTTTCTTTGCATTTAATTAATTGGCCATTGGGCATTTCAATTCCCTCACATGCAGTGATTTTGCCCCTTTTTATGGATACAGTGGCGCATTTTTCCATGCCAAACTGCATTGAAATATCGGTGCTGAATACTCGGACTGTGTTTGTCAATGATTGGATTTCTATTTCTGACTTTCCATAGAGTTTCAAATCATATTATTATTATTATTATTATTATTATTATTATTATTATTATTATTATTATTATTATTATTATTATTATACAATTGTATCACAGCGGCCAGTTGTTTCGCCGGATTTAGCATTGGTTACTAGTCGGGCCCCACCCAGGGGCCTAGGACGTCGTAACGTATTTTCGTAATATGCGTGCAGATCCAAGCAGTGAGGCTTTTTGCATTTGACTGATGGTGATTTTGTCAATTTTTAACTGTTTTAAATGTAATTCCAGTGCTTTTGGAATAGCACCCAGTGTGCCAATTACCACTGGAATTGCCACTGCTGGTTTGTGCCATAGTCGTTGAATTTTGATTTTTAAGTCCTGGTATTTTGCGATTTTTTCATGTTCCTTCTCGGCGACCCTGCTATCACCTGGTATTGCAATATCTATGATTGTAACCTTGTTTTTCTCAACCAGTGTGATGTCTGGTGTATTATGCGCCAGTATTTTGTCCGCTTGTATACGGAAATCCCACAAGATCTTGACCATCTGATTTTCGGTGACTTTTTCAGGCTGATGTTCCCACCAGTTTGTTGCTGTTTTAATATTAAAATTTTTGCACAAATTCCAATGGATCATTTGTGCTACTGAATTGTGCCGCAATTTATAATCAGTATTTTTCCAGTCTGCCAACTCTTCATTCTTGATTTTATCACATCTTTTCTGTATTCTTGTTTCGTCTGTTGGACCTTCAGTAGATTTTTGTTCTTTACTTCGATTAATAGATGTTCTTGACTTTCTTTTAAATAATCAGCCAGTGCATGTTTTTCTTCTTCAACTGTTTGCTTCACTTGTAATAATCCTCTGCCACCTGATTTTCGGGGCAGATATAGTCTATGGGTATCACCACGTGGATGTAAACTGTAGTGCATTGTCATTAGTTTCCTGGTTTTTCGGTCTAAAAGGTCCATATCAGCTTGTGTCCAGTTAACTATACCAGCTGTGTATCTTATAACTGGTATTGCCCAGGTATTTATGGCCTTGATTGTATTTCCACCATTCAATTTAGATTTCAAAATTTTCTTAACTCTGTTGGTGTACTCTCGCCTGACAACAGTTTTTACTTCTCCATGCTTGATGTTATCCAACTGCAGAATGCCTAAGTATTTGTAGGCTTCATTTTCTTTGCATTTAATTAATTGGTCATTGGGCATTTCAATTCCCTCACATGCAGTGATTTTGCCCCTTTTTATGGATACAGTGGCGCATTTTTCCATGCCAAACTGCATTGAAATATCGGTGCTGAATACTCGGACTGTGTTTGTCAATGATTGGATTTCTGTTTCTGACATTCCATAGAGTTTCAAATCATTCATATATAGTAAATGCACAATTTTTTCAGCTTTTTTGGCTGTTTGGTAGCCTAATTTCATTTTTTTTAAGATTACTGATAGTGGGATCATTGCGATGATGAAGAGAAGAGGTGAAAGTGAATCACCCTGGAAAATTCCTTGCTTGATATTAACCATTCCGTAGATCTCATTCCCTACTGCCAACTCAGTTCTCCATTGTTTCATCACCTTTTCAGTAAAGGATGTCATATTTTTGCTAATGCCAGTTGTTTATAAGCATTTTATGATCCAACTATGTGGCAGTGAGTCAAACGCCTTTTTGTAATCAATCCAGACCATATTCAAGTTCGTTTTTCTGTTCTTACAATTTTCTAATATCATTTTATCAATTAGAAGCTGATCTTTTGTGCCCCTGCTCCTTCTTTTGTTGCCTTTTTGCTCTACTGGCAAGATGTTGTTTGTTTCCAAATAATCCATCATGTTATCTGCAATAATGCCTGTGAGTAATTTGAAGGTTGTTGGCAAGCATGTTATTGGTCTGTAGTTTTCAGGTGTTGTTCCTTTAATTGCATCTTTCTGAATCAAGTATGTTTTTCCAGTTGTCAACCATTCATCAATTTGGCCCTTTTGTAAAATTTCATTCAGTTGCCTGGCCAATATTGCATGTAAACTGGTCAGATATTTGAGCCAGAAACCATGTAATTGGTCCTTTCCAGGTGATGTCCAATTCTTTATGTTTTTAACTCGATTTTTTACCATCTCAGTTGTTATTTCTAATACTTGCATTTGTTTGTTGCCAATGCTTTTCTCAAAGTCATGTATCCACTTTCCTTTCTTGTTGTAATCCTTTGCATTTTCCCACAATTCTTTCCAGAATTCAACTGTGGCCTGCTTTTCTGGTTTTTCACTTTTGGTGTCACCATTCACATTAAGACTTTGATAAAAACGCCATTGGTCTGATCGAAATTGCTGATTTTGTTTATATTGGATGATGATGATGATGATGATGATGATGATGATGATGATGATGATGATGATGATGATGATGATGATTAACCTTTATATATAATCCAAAAGTGTTTCTAATCTTCCTTTCATGGGTGCCATTCAATATTCTTATCCAGTTATTACTTATCATAACACTACACATTGTATACATTATTATCATTATCAATTATTTATTTAACTATATTATCACTAAATTTCACTAAGTTTAGCTAGTTTTAAATTGTACTCTTCCATCTATCAACCAGTATCTTTCCAATAACAAAACCATGTTATATCTTCTGCCATTTGTGGCATCAGTCCTCTAATCATCTCCTTAATCAGCTTTGTATGGACTCCTCTTAGCAACTCTTTGCTTATAAGATCTCTCATGTAATTTTGATGCCCTTCTTCTGTTTCCTTAATCTGCTTATCTTTGATTGTCGGTGGTGTTATCAAAACTATTACTAATAAGGTTTCTCTCTTTAAGTCCATAAATTCTTTTATTTTTTCCTCTTCTATATCTTCCCATCTGGGGTAAGGTTCCCCTCCATTTAATTCTTCTTTCAGTATTCCACTCATTCCATTTTCAGAAACAAACCAATCACCATAAGTATCAGCAATTTTAATTTCTTTATATTCATTTTCCTCTTCGATTTTTTGGATTTTAACCACAACTTTTTCCATTTCATGAACATCTTCAACTTCTCCGTCATATTTAACTGTTAGATGCACCAAGTAATCCAACTTCTTCTCTATCCTCTCATTTGTATTTGATAATTTCTGTATTTCTGAGAATATCTTTTGCAGATTTAAAACTTCTTTCTGGTGTTGAAATTGCGCCATGATTTCCCACTGACAAACACTGCTACTCTAGCTTAGAAGGTTTTAGCAGAATTAAGCATCACAATAACATTTCACCTTTCTCTGGTTAAGAATCTACTTCGAAGGAACAGTCTGCATGTTTTTCTTCTTCTTATCACTCTATATAAACAAACTGTGAGTCCTTGAAGTGCCAAGTGAGGATAATCAGTGAAAGAAGTATTTCATTTCCAATACACAAACATCTAGCTTCCGAGTAGCAGCATTACAATGTTAGAATGTTACCACTTCTTTGTTTCTTTTTGTATCTTTTTGTATTTCAAGTTAAAAAAAGTCCAATTCTTAAATGAGTTAGAAAAACACCCACAGTAATGAAAGAGGAAATGTTTAGTCTATATGGATTATGGAGAATAGTCAAAGAAAAAAAAATAGAAGAAGGAAACTTAATCCATTCGTTTTAAAAGGCTTGCATAAATTCCCTCCGTAAAGATATCATTTAAAAAGTAAGATAACCCACTGTTCAAAACCAGTCCAAATTTAATTCCGCTGCTTATTTCTTCTGTTCTCCAAATTAAATTAATTTTAAGTTTTTTTATAGGCAATCACTTTTAAAACAGTAAAAATTCCTCACCAGCTGAAAACACTTTCTCTTTCTGTATCCTTCTGTTTTGAAGCTGCCCCGACCTCATCAGCCATTTGCCTGGATTTTTTGTCACCGGCTTGAAGAACTTCTCTTGGATCAATCAAGGACTTTGCAATGTCCCTGTAATCAGCAAGATGTACTCTTCCTGTTCACCATCTCGGTGGGATGGTTTATGTCCGTTTGGACCACCCAGAGACAAAAGTGTTGACTGTGATCTCAGAGCATTGAGATCGCATGTCGTGTCGTCGTGACTTCGGCTCCTCCCTTCAAATCTGCTACATCTTGAATCACCCATCCAAGTGATAGACAGATGCAACTCTGCTTAATTTTCAACTCCAGAAGATCCCAACCAACAGTCTTTACCTTCTAAAACTTATCTATACCTGTTGTGGCCCAGCAGGATCCGGTTGAGCTGCTGATGGCCTCGGATAGTGAGGATCCATATGAGTCTGCTATGGAAGATGTAGAGGATCCTGTGCAGAGTTCAGACTCAGAGCATGGACCAGAGAGGCTGGTTGGTCACCAGGAGGTGCCTGAGGCATGGAGCAGTGGGGAGGATCAAAGGCAGTTTGTCCCTGATGCTTGATTGAGAAGGGCTGAGAAATGGAAGAAGCAACTCCGTAGGCAGTCTCATAGAAGATAATTAAGCACAGGTGGTTGTGGATTGGCCCCTCCCAAGAGAGTTTACAAGTGAGGCATTGGGAGGGGACATTTGCAGGAAACAACCGTTTGAACTAGTAGTGAAGAAAATCTGTCTGTGTATTCTAGCCGTGTCTGTTCATTTGGACTATCTATTGAACATGAGTTGCCTGGGCCCTCAGCCAAAGGATTTGTTATCTCAGTAATTGAACAGTGGCAAACAGCCAAGCCTGTGTTCTGGTTTATTCACAGCCCGGGGGGGGGGGGGGAGGGAGTCAGAACAGTTTGTTTTCTGCCTAAACAATTTACATTAAGCCACCATGGAACAGCTCCGTGCCGAAAATGCTCAACTGGCACAGCAAGTGGCCTTGCTAGCTGGCCAGATAGCTCAGCTTCAAGGGCCTGCTATTCCCCCCCAGCCTCAGAGGAAATGTCTGGTTGCTGTGCCTGATAGGTTTGACAGCAACCAAGCTATGTTTCCAGCTTTCTTGAGACAATGCCAGCTCTTTATCAGACTGAGAGCAGAAGACTTTCCCACTGACCGGGCTAAAGTGGGGTTTATCATCAGCTTACTCTCCAGCTCCGCAGCTCGTTGGGCGACTTCTTTGTTAGGCTAGTCCTCTGCTGGACAATTTCAGGGGTTTTTGCGATCACCTCAGACTCATGTATGAGAACCCCATTAAGGAGGAAACAGCCACCAGATGTCTTAAGACTCTGAAGCAGGGCTGGGGCTCCTTGCAAGACTATGTCAGTGAATTCCGGCTCCTTAGCCAAGATTCGGCCAGGAATGAGGCAGCCCTCATGGACACTTTTCAAGATAGGCTGTTGGACAACCTGTAGAATGAGCTGGTGCGGGTGGACAGGCCATCAACGTTCAACGTGCTGATCCACCTGTGCCTCAAAATAGACGCCCGGTTGCAGAGGCGGGGTCGTTGTCATGTGTCCCAGGAGACCAGAGCGGTCTTGCGGGAGGCCCTAGCTCCACAGGAAGAGCCCATGGACTTGGGTGACACCAAACCCCGCTTCTTGTGAACTGAGACGGCATGCAGGGGAGTTGTGCTTTTATTGCTGGGATCTTGGACACTTGGCAGCGGTTTGCCCGAAGAAGAATAGGGGAGCTGCGAGGTCTGGGTCTACCCCTCAGTTCCAGAACAACTTGTCAGGAAATGGGCGGAGCTTATGACTGCCCCATTGACTTGGTACCGGACACAAAGCTCCCTGTGAGTCACCTGTACTCCATTTCCGAGCCGGAGTTGGCCGCATTGTGGGACTTTCTGGACAAGAACCTCACCCAGGGTTTTATCCGACCCTGCTCTTCGCCACTGTCTGCCCTGTCTTGTTTGTCAAGAAGAAGACCAGGGATCTGAGACTGTTGCGATTATCGTCGCTTGAATGCGATCACGGCGGGCAACCATTACCCTCTGCCCCTGATTCCAGAGTTGGTGGAGCGGTTCCGGGAGGCGACGGTGTTCACAAAACTGGACTTGCGTGGCACCTACAATCTGGTCTGAGTCAGGGTGGGGGATGACTGGAAGAGGGTCTTCAGCACCCGGTACAGACATTTTGAGTACACGGTCATGCCATTTGGATTGACTAATGCCCCAGCCATCTTCCAGCATTTTATGAATGATATCTTCTGGGACCTCTTGGACCAGTTTGTCATCATCTAGCTGGATGACATTTTGATTTACTCGGCTTCTTGGGAGGATCACAGGCAGCACCTACGCCTGGTCCTGCAACGACTCCGGGAGCATCGTCTGTACGTTAAGCTGGAAAAGTGTCAGTGCTGGCAGACTACCATTGAGTTCCTGGGGCATCGTATCTCCCCTGAAGGAATTGTGATGGAGCCGGGCAAGGTAGAGTCGTTGTGCAGTTGGCAGCCTCCTCAGAGAGTCCAGCGACTCCTCGGGTTTGCCAACTACTACCAGACTTCATCCTCAGCTTTGCTTCCCTGACCTACCCCTCACTCGGCTCCTGCAAAAGAAGTGCCATTTCGCTGGGGGCCCACAGAGCAACACGCGTTCGAGGCCCTGAAGCACGCTTTCATGAAGGAGCTGATCCTGAAGCATCCTGATCCCCATCATCTGTTTGTGGTGGAGGCGGATGCATCAGACATCGTGGTGGGCGCAGTGTTACTGCAGGCTCACGCCCCTGGTGGCACCCTTTTCCCTTGTGCTTTCTTCTCACGGAAACTCAATCCTTCCGAGCGCAATTACACCATCTGGGAGAAGGACTTGCTGGCCATTAAGGTGGCATTTGAGGCCTAGAGACATCACCTGGAGGGGGCCAGGCATCAAGTCGAAGTCTGGACGGACCATAGGAATCTATAGTTCCTGAAAACGGCGTGCAAGTTGAACCAGTGCCAGATCTGGTGGTCCCTGTCCTTTGCCCAGTTCAACTTCAGAGTGACCTACATCCCAAGTGCACACAACCAAAGGGTGGATGCCCTGTCCCGGAAACCTGACTACTCTTGCACTGCAGACCCGCTTTCACCCCTGACAGTTTTGCCCGTTGAATCCTTCGCTGAAGTTCACGAGCCCGTGGACTTATGGCCTCAGATATGGGATGCACAGCTGGATGACAAGTGGGTGGAGCAATGGAGGACACAGATAGGGCCAGCCTCCCATGGACCTTTGACGATGACCTCTTGAGGCACAGGGACAGGCTCTACATGCCCGGGAGGCCCCTCCAGGGCCTTATTCTCTCCCAGTGGCATGACAATCCGGCGGAAGGACATTTTGGCCTTTTCAAGACTTTGAACCTTGTCTCCTGTACCTTCTGGTGGCCCAGTTTATGACATGATGTACAGACGTATGTCACCTCTTGTGTACAGTGTCGGCAGGCCAGGTCAGTGACGGGAGCTCCTCCAGGGCTGCTTCAGCCATTGCCATCCCCGGACAGACCCTTGGGAGCCGTGTCCATGGACTTTCTGACAGAATTGCCTCCGTCTTTGGGTTTTACCACGGTCCACGTGGTGGTGGACATGCAAGTTCATCCACCACGTCTTCTGGCTGCATGGCCTACCCGATCGGGTTGTGTCAGACCATGGGATGCAGTTCACAGCCCAGTTCTGGAAAGGACTGATGGAGGCTCTGGATATCCAGATTTGTTTGTCCTCGGCGCACCATCCTGAAACCAATGGGGGGACGTACAAGGTGATCAGGATCTTGGAGCAGTACCTGTGCTGCTTTGTGAATCAGCAGCAGAACAACTGGGCGGACTACCTGGCTGTGGTGGAGTTTGTATTTAACAACTTGTAGCACACCCCCATGCGGATGTTACCCTTCCTGTCTAACATCGGGCATCACCCTCACTTCTTTCCTCTTACCCCAGTCGACTCTGCTGTCCCCACAGTGCAGGACTTCCTCTCGGAGCTCCAGGCAGTCCACCAAGTGGTGCGCCGCTATATGAATCAAGCTAAAGAGGACTACAAGAGGGTGGCAGATAGGTCTTGGCGTGAGGTGCTGGAATTGGCTGTGGGAGATCGCGTGTGGCTGTCCATGCAGCACCTTCCATCCCACAGGCTGGCTAAGAAGTTGGACCACCGGTACCTTGGGCCGTTCCCGGTGGAGGCTGTCATCAACCCGGTGGCCTATCGTCTGACCCTGCCACACTCGATGTGAGTGCACCTGGTGTTCCATCGTTTGCTCCTGGTCCCTGAGCTGTCGGCTTGTCTTCTCTGCCCACTTTCTTCACCCCAGCTGTCACTGCGTGAGGTGGAGAAGCAGCTTACACATGAAGTGGCCCGGATCCAGGACTCGAGGTGGCTAACGGGACGATTCCAGTACTTGGTAGACTGGATGGACGATGAGCTGGACTTGGGCTGATGCAATGGCTGCCCACACCCCTGCTTTAGTGTGAGCCTACCATGCACAATATCCCTCGAGGCCACACCCCGAGCATCAGACCCAGGGGAAGGGCCCTGCGGTGAGGGATAGTGTTGTGGCCCAGCAGGATCTGGTAGAGCTGCTGATGGACTCGGATAGCAGGTAACCATATGAGTCTGCCATGGAACATGTGTAGGATACTGTGCAGGGTTCAGACTCAGAGCATGGACCAGAGAGGCTGGTTGGCCACCAGGAGGCACCTGAGACATGGAGCAGTGGGGAAGATCAAAGGCAGTTTGTCCCTGATGCTTGATTGAGAAGGGCTGAGAAACGGAAGAAGCAACTCTGTAGGCAGTCTCATAGAAGATAATTAAGCACAGATGGTTGTGGATTGGTCCCTCCCAAGAGAGTTTATAAGTGAGGCATTGGGAGGGGACATTTGCAGGAAACAACCATTCGAACTAGTAGTGAAGAAAATCTGTCTGTATTCTAGCCGTGTCTGTTTATTGGGATTATCTGCATTGCTTCATTTGAACTACCTGGGTTGCTGCCAAGCAATTCTATAGAATGTGAGTTGTCTGGGCTCTCAGCCAAAGGATTTGTTATCTTAGTAATTAAATAGTGGCAAACAGCCAAGCCTGTGTTCTGGTTTATTCACAGGCCAGGGGCGGGGTCAGAACATATACCTATACTTATAGCTATTTTGAAAAAAAGCAGAGATAACATAAAACTGTGTCATTCTCAAGAAGACTACAAGGATTCTGTAACAGTTTCTTACACTATTTGCATTATATTGACTTAGCTGTGGTTTTTAAGAAATATTGTCATTCATATAAAGCAAAAAATAATCTCTTATGGGTGATTGCCAGGTAAAGAGGATGGTGAGATATTGAACAACTGTATTCATTTTGGTTAAAACAAATTACTACTTAAATTATACTGTGAGTACACTAGAACAGAGTTCTCCAACATTTCCAGTTTTGCAGACCAGCAGGGGGGAGAGGGGATGGACAGTTCAAGTTCTGGTAGTAGGTCAGAGCCCCGGGGTTGGGGACTCCTGCATTACAACTAATGCTTCTATTGCAAATCCTGGCGTGAACTTAAAAGTTAAACATGTTAAAGAAAATCACATCAGATCAGGGGTGAAATGCTCTGAACTCTGCTATTGGTTTGCTTGTGCGAACTACTTTTTTCGGGAGAACCGGTAGTTAAAAAATGTTTTAAAAAAGTTCCGACAATTGTGTGGCACAGCTGATTGTTACACAGTTGATTGTTGGAACTTTTAAAAAACCTTTTAAAGCATTTTTTATTACTGGTTTGGGTGAACTGGCCTGAACCAGGAGCATTTCACCCCTGCATCAGATTCTGCTGACCTAATAAAATGTCTGTCTGCTTCTGCAGAGAGCTAGAATGTAAGTGATCCAGAACATAACATTAGAAAGGAATAACACCAAATGGACGTAGCTCTGAGTGAGTCTAAATTTGTAAGGACTCTGCATTAATGCAGTTAGGCCAGAGCTTGCTAGAATGTTCTGTTACTTTGAAGAAATGTTACCAACCTCTTCATATTAAGGAACTTAGTACAATCTAAACAGTTTTTCCTTCTATTTAAATTTCCATAAGGTATCAAATACAGTTAAATATCTGTACCACCTTTTCCTGTGAATACGGTTGTAAATTCCCATGAGGTTTAATTTGCTACAGATCATCTGCCTCATCTAAAATTAATGAATGGCATTTTATATGAATCTGAATCTATGAATTATATTGACAGTTCAGCCATAATTAGTGAGGGAGAACAAATCTATGTTTCATCTATTTATTTATTTAATAGCAAATATGGTCAATGAGCAGTAGGCTAAAGCAAGAAAGAATCACAACATAATAAAATGCAATGAAAGCATAACACTCATTGAAAGATATCAAGGAGAAGAGTGCACTGTATGGTGTCTTAGAAAAAACTATGAAAAAAAAACAACTGACTATGAATGTCAGAATTACTTGAATTATGAAGACAGGCTCTCTCTACCAAAGGGATTTTCTGATACCAGCCTCCAGTACCACTGTGACAAACAGGATGGGGAAAAAGCAATGCAATGCATTAGTTGCTGTGACATTGAATATTCAGCAGGAACAAGCATGTTATGGTCTAGAATATACTCATTACAATAACTAATATTCCCTAGATGCATCTGCCATATTCTATTGTAAACCCAGTGGTGGATTTTTCCTCCAGGTTTCCCTTAACCTAAAGGCAACATAAACTGGTGGGAGGAATTGGTGGGAGGAACTACAAGTCAGTTGAAAAAATTGTCTTATATTATAATGGTAGTTGTCAGAGAGAATTAACTAGAGCATGTCAGTCTGATGATTATTATTGCACCACTGGTGTTTTTGGCACTTAAAGTCTTAAGAATACCATATAGTATGTTTAGTTTTATAGTTGTTATTTATGTGCATTTCTTCCTAACTAAGTCTGCCAAGGCCCAGACACACATGTCCTAAGGCTAACTTGACACAATGAAAGGATTGCTGCATGTCTGCAAAACTAGCCCAGAGCAGTTACATGGAATAGAGACAAGGGCTTATTTTAAGTCAACATAATGCATAATGATGTTTCCTGCATGTGTTTTTTGTGAATTAAGAACTCATACAAGGAAACAAGAAAGGAGGGTTTCTTGTTGGAATTTTAAGCTTATGCAGACTGTATCTTGCAAGTGGATCAATAAGTAGATTGAAACTCTAAATCACCACCATTCCCAAAATTATTGGAAAATGTAATAGGAGGTGAAATAAAGCTGTGAGGACTCATGATGATTACTGATGTGGAGTAGGAGTCTAGTGTGTACTTTGATGGGTCCACATCATGATGGCCCATCCATTCCAAACAGGGGTCTGGTAAATCTAAAATGGCAGAGCATGTTTATCTGCAATGGAAATTTCAAAGAAGTTATTGTATTGTTAGAATCTACTTATGGCTGTAGCTGTACTTATGAATATGTCTGGGCCTGTATGGCAAGATTATATATATGGTAGTCCTTTGGGTTTGAGGAAGACACACTATTGAATAATTCATCTCTAGACATAGATGTGTCTCTGCAGTCCCAGTCTTGAAACACAGACAGGACTACAATTGGGATACAGGTATCAGTTGTGCTATCAGTTTTTGGCACTGCCTACCTTCAAGGCTGGTGGAGGCTTCATAGCACATGGTTCGCCAGCAAGTTCTGCCAGCAGCTCAGCTTCTAGTTCCCTCTACACAGTGGTGTAGAGTTTATTTCACAGTGCGTTTTGTAGTGCTTGTTTCGTCAACACAGAGATCTCTCTTTTCAGACTACAGCATGCTACCGTTGAGGCATACAGTGCTTGTCCATTGTGACAATGTATCCCATCCATTTCATCTGGAGTCTGATAATGAAGGAATCAATGCTGGTGGACTCTGGGTGATCCAATAATTCCAGTTTGGAGTCATGAATGCTGAGGATGGAGCAATAAGTGTGCATGATCACATTTCTCCAGTTGTTTGGTGTGATTTTGATATAGAATCCAGAGCTAGAGTCACTTGTCTGAGATAGGCTGGAATACTGCAATGTGCTTACATGGGGCTGCCCTTGAAGAGCATCCGGCGACTTCAGCTAGTACAGAACGCGGCCGCGCGAGTGATCGTGGGTGCACCTCGGTTCACCCACATAACACCTATCCTCCGCGAGCTGCGCTGGCTACCTGTCGGTCTCCGGGTGCTCTTCAAGGTGCTATTAGTCACCCATAAAGCCCTGCATGGTAGTGGATCTGGGTACTTGAGAGACCGCCTTCTGCCAATTACCTCCCTGCGACCAATTCGATCTCATAGATTGGGCCTCCTCCGTATTCCATCGGCCAGCCAGTGCCGGCTGGCAACTACAAGGAGGAGGGCCTTCTCAGTAGTAGCCCCGACCCTTTGGAACGAGCTCCCCGTGGAGATTCGTACCCTCACCACCGTCCAGGCCTTCCGCACAGCCCTTAAGAACTGGCTAGCCCGTCAGGCCTGGGGACAAGGATAGTTGCCCCGCCCGAATGATGAATGTATGTTGCTTATTACTTTTATTATATGTGTTTATGTCATTGTTTGTATTTCCCCTCCCTGATTTTATGTGAGCAGCCCTGAGTCCCCTCAGGGAAAAGGGCGGCCTACAAATGTTAATAAACATTACAAACATTACAAACATAGGCAGCTATAGAAATTAGATAGATAGATGATAGATAGACTGGTAGATCAATCGATTGATCGATGTTAGGTTGATAGATTGATAGATAAGAGAGACATGAGAGAGGGGCGGGCAGGCAGGCATTTGCCAAAAGAGGTTGCCAAAAGAAATGAGAAAAAGTAAAAATCAAAACAAAATTTAAAAAAGATGCTGTGATTGGCTGAGAACCAACTCTACTTGTATATAGAATAGAGAAAGAACTTGATATAAATAACTTAATAAGTCTCATAGAATTTCACCAGATTCCTCTTGGTTTATTGGAATAGGTTTCTTTTGTGATTTAGATGCTAGCATCCTTCAGTCCACTTTATTCACAATGAAATCTTGCTGTTTTTGGTGTCCTGACAAAATCAACCAGTGTTGAAAATATTTGTTTGAGATGCAATAATTCAACTTTATAAGGCTGAATTCTTTCTTTTCTCTCTCCCTGCCATACTTCCCCTTCCCCCTTAATCTTTCTTCTTAAACTCCAGGATTTGGTACATTCCACTCTGCCAGACTGATATTTAATTTTCCACTCTTTCTTTTCTTTTAAGACTCCAATTCTCTAGATATTTATCAAAACTATTTAATGACTCTTTGCTACACATAATAGCCAAGAAATAAAACCCAGGATGTATGATTATACAGAAGGCCATATAAATTAGACTTTAAAAAGCAGTGTGGTGGTTTTAATCTTTAATCTTTAACTATCTATAGCATTAATCTCTTTATTTGTAATTAAGCTGTCATCCATCTGGGAGAAGCCCATAACAGTGTGGAGCCATCTTAATGAGTGCTCTCTGAGCCTTTGCCAATAAGCTAAACTGTGTGTCTGCCTTGTTTACATGAGAGACATGGTTCTTTCAAAGGGACGTTCAGAGGAGAAAATTAAGTAGCTTTTGTCATTGACATAGGCAGTCTGATCATGTATTCAAGAATCTGCTTCTGATTGACTGTGGACGGATAGTTTTAAGGAATACTTTAAGAAATCCATAGCTGCTGCTTCCTGTACAGAGCAAGGAAAGATCAACCTATAGTATTTTCTATTGTATGTAGTTGTTACATTTTTAATATTATAATTTAAGTAATTTAACTTCAAAAAGGGAAATGTTTGTGGCACTACAAAATATAACCATGTTAGCACAATAAAAGGTTTAGATTTTCTCCCATGCATTCTTTATCATGCCAGCATTTCATGTTGGTTCAGCTTTAAAAGCGTTATAGCAATAGCACTTAGACTTATATACCACTTCATAGTGCTTTTACAGCCCTCTCTAAGCAGCTTACAGAGTCAGCATATTGCCCCCAACAATCTGGGTCCTCATTTTACCCACCTCGGAAGAATGGAAGGCTGAGTCAACCTTGAATTGGTGAGATTTGAACTGCTGAACTTCAGGTAGCAGTCAGCTGAAGTAGCCTGCATTCAACCACTGCATCACCTCAGCTCTTAAAATATAGATTTTGAAAGAATATCATAAAGTGTTCAGGCTTCCTAAAAACATTTTGAAAAATATCTAGAATCCCAAGAAATAGTTTATATTTATGAAGGAGAAATAAGATCAGCAAGAGTTGTGTATACAGTAACAATGTTTGTACTCTTTCCTTTGTCAACCATCTTGTCAGTGGCAGTGTTCGTTTCATTTAGTCAACCAAGGACACAATATAGTAGACTCACCAAATACTTCATTAAGGGTCTGCTAAGCCTACTCAAGCACCCAAGGACATGTGAGATGACATACCTAGGGTGAGATTCTGAACACACATATAGCCAAGTTTTAATAATTATTTTTGAGAGTTACAGGTGGTACAATCACATTGGCTAGTACATTATTTTTTCTATATTTGATCATCTTCTAAACAATCTAGCTGTTTCCTATTTATAATTTATCCTACATTTTCAGAATATGCTATCCATAACTCCATGGCAAAATACAGTGGATAACAATGGAAATGTCCAGGTATCTACTGCTCTTCATTGGTAAAATTAGTGAGTTTTTTTTAAAAAATACCCTTTCCTGGAAGATAGGGAAATTGTGATTAACAAGACTCTTATGTTATTATATGTGACACATAGGCAGATCAGTTCCTTTATAATTATCCTAGTTTCATGCTTATTTTGTTTATGTAACAAACAACATGAAATAAATGAAGAATTCAAGGATGCATCTGATTTTACCTGAAGAGATATTATGGTTTATTATTATGGTTTATTTACCATTTATTTATTATTTGGCAGTAATATTATTTGGAAATTATGATAAGCCAAATTTTCCTGTAACCACATTGCAGAAATTTGGCTTTTTGTAAGAAAAAAAACAGTATTATATTTCACCTGTGAACATTGATTAGTCTGCGTGTAAGAGAATTATGCAACATGCTAGTACAAAGGAAGAAATTATTTCCAATAAAGCTGTAAAATGTAGAAGGTGTAGATATATATTTAACCAAATAAACCAACTTCATATTTCTTCTCTTCCCTTTAAAAAAACTATATATTTTTAAATAAAGTCCCAGAACTTGATTTCTTTTTGTTCTCTTTGTCTCTTTCTTCTTAGAAAATTCTTTGAAACTTTAACAAGTTTTTTGTAAGTCCCAGATAAGAAAATTATCCAAGTCACTATTCTAGTTAGTTATTTGTATACACTTTTTTAATTATGAAGACATCAGCTGCTTTTATTTGTATATCTAGCGTAATATAGTTTTACAGATCATTCTTATAATGTCATTTTTAAATTCACATTTAAATCAGCTGTATTCTGAAGCGTATCCAGTAAAACATGATTCTCTTTTATAACCACTTTTAAATTTAGTTTGTCCATGACAACTGACAATATTCGTTGTTCTCAAACATTCTTATATTCATTCAAGGTTATGGTATTTTGCTTCATTCTGTATTAATGAGTTGAATTTAAATACTCCGGGAGATGAAGCGCCGGAGGAGATGCCTAGAGCACCGATGGAGGTCCGATAAGTCCGAATCGAACCGAGCAATGGTAACCACCTGCACCAAGGAATACACCAGGGCACTTAGGGCAGCGAAAAGATCTCACATAGCCACCTTGGTTGCGTCCGCTGAGTCCCGCCCAGCCGCCCTGTTTAAGATAACCCGCTCCCTATTAAATAAAAGGGAAGCGGGGGAACCCTTGCAGGGCAGAGCTGAGGATTATGCCCAATTCTTAGCGGACAAAATTGCTCGGTTTCGGTCGGACTTGGACTCCATCCCCGCAGTTCCAGCCGAGGCACAAGAGGATCAGGTAGAACATCTCTGGGTTGAGTTTCAGGATGTTACCCCCGGGGATGTGGACAAGGCCATGAGGGCTGTAAGTGCCTCCACCTGCGTACTGGATCCGTGTCCCTCATGGCTGGTTACTAACAGCAGTGAGGTGACACGAGGCTGGATCCAGGCGGTTGTGACCGCCTCTCTTCGGGAGGGGAACTTCCCCGCCGCACTGAAAGCGGCGGTGGTGAGACCCCTCCTAAAAAAGCCATCTTTGGATCCAGCTGTTCTTAATAACTATCGCCCAGTCTCCAACCTTCCCTTCCTTGGGAAGGTTGTTGAGAAGGTGGTGGCCTTTCAGCTCCAACGGTCCTTGGATGAAGCTAACTATCTCGACCCCTTCCAGTCAGGCTTCAGACCCGGTTACAGCACGGAAACCGCTTTGGTCGCATTGACTGATGATCTCTGGAGAGCCAGAGATGGAGGATATTCCTCCATCCTGGTTCTCCTTGACCTCTCAGCGGCTTTCGATACCATCGACCATGGTATCCTTCTGCGACGACTGCGGGAGGTGGGAGTGGGAGGCACCGTGTTGCGGTGGTTCTCCTCCTACCTCTCGGACAGGTCGCAGTCGGTGTTAGTGGGGGGGCAGAGATCGTCCCCTAGGCCCCTAACATATGGGGTGCCTCAGGGCTCGGTCTTATCCCCCCTACTATTCAACATCTACATGAAACCGCTGGGACAGATCATCCGTAGGCACGGGATCAGATACCATCAATATGTTCACCCACATAACACCTATCCTCCGCGAGCTGCGCTGGCTACCTGTTGGTCTCCGGGTGCACTTCAAGGTGCTATTAGTCACCCATAAAGCCCTGCATGGTAGTGGATCTGGGTACTTGAGAGACCGCCTTCTGCCAATTACCTCCCTGCGACCAATTCGATCTCATAGATTGGGCCTCCTCCGTATTCCATCGGCCAGCCAGTGCCGGCTGGCAACTACAAGGAGGAGGGCCTTCTCAGTAGTAGCCCCGACCCTTTGGAACGAGCTCCCCGTGGAGATTCGTACCCTCACCACCGTCCAGGCCTTCCAGGCCTTCCGCACAGCCCTTAAGAACTGGCTAGCCCGTCAGGCCTGGGGACAAGGATAGTTGCCCCTCCCGAATGATGAATGTATGTTGCTTATTACTTTTATTATATGTGTCTATGTCATTGTTGTATTTCCCCTCCCTGATTTTATGTGAGCCGCCCTGAGTCCCCTCAGGGAAAAGGGCGGCCTACAAATGTTAATAAAATCAAAATCAAATCAAATCAAATCAAATATACAATGACTTTCTAAAATATAAATTCCTAATAATCTTTTGACTGTTATTACTGTATTAATAGCTCAAGTAAAAAGGATGTATTAGAATAGAAAAGGTGCAGTAAATATAATTTAAAGGACAATATCCTGTTTTTGGAACATTTGTATGAGTATGCCCACATATACATTCTAATCAAGGGGTTTTTTTTGTTTTGTTTTACTTTTATTGGATTACTTGATAAGAGGGAAATGTGTGCAGAGTGTTTGGACATCTAGCAATTTAGGAATTGTTTATGGAAACAAATGTGGTTCTACATTAATTTTTAATACTTCTGAGATAATTATGTAAAGTAACTTTCATGTGTGTGTCTGTTTGTGTGTAGAGACACACAAATGTAGACAGAGAGAGATGGACAGACACACATACACACATACATACACAAAGATATATACACAAATACAAACTAATGTTTAATGTGTAGTTGGATCTAGTATAACATTGAAATGATGTTTTTTTGTTTGTTCTGACTGGTATTGTACATTTACAGTAATGGTTAAGGCAAACCATTAAACATACTTAGAATAATAATATATTCAGATTTACAATGGCTGGTAGAGTCTGCAATTGTTTGTTTAGAGATCATATTTATTTTTAATTGCATAAACTTGGGCAATTAACGTGTCAGTCTACATTCCTATAGATTCCCTTAATTTAAAGTTTTGCATTATTAACATTTCCTTTTCTTTTTCAGAAATAATCATAAGAAGTTTATGGATTATTTAAAACCCAAATCAAATGCACTGAAGTATTTTAAATGCTGTGATGGTAAATTATTTACCTTTTTGGATAAATAATGTATCTATTTCCATAGCATCAGAGGTGGGTGTCAACGTGTAAAGCATTTCCATGCTATTATTAAATAGACATACAAAAGGGAGGAGAATTCCATGCATAACCTGCCAAAAAGCGTTCAAAACACTAAAAGAAATGTTTGCAAAGCAGCCAGTGCTGAAGCAACCTGACTCCAAGCAACCCTTTGTGATCCAGGCAGATGCCAGCAACATGGCAGTGGGAGCAGTGCTATTCCAAAGAAAGAGCCAAGGAAACTTACAACCCTACACCTTCCGCAAGCTCACAGACATAGAGAGATGATGGACCGCATGGGAAAGGGAGGCTTTCACGGTGAGATGGGTGCTGCTAACCTGGAGACACCTGTTGGAAGGGGGCTAGAAACCGTTCGAAGTCTGGACTGACCACAAAAATCTGGAGACGCTCAGGACCCCATGGAAACTATCACCCAAACAAGTCCAATAGGCTCAATACTTCAACCATTTTGATTTTGTTTTAAAGCACATCCCAGGGGGGGGATGAATTTTCTGACACCCTCTCCCACATGCCCCAGTACAAATGCAAATGGTAGCAGGTAGCGGATGCCATCATTCCCTCTACTCAAATATCTGCCCAAGTGACCACCAAGCAGCAATGCCATGACTGGCAAGACCAACCCACAAGCGACCTAACTACGAGACTCAAAACCAAACTGCTAGCAGACCCCTGGTTCTGAAACAACCAACATATCTTGACAAAAAGAGATGACATTGCATAGAAGGGGACGAAACTCTATGTCCCGGAATTCCTATGTACCCTAATTCTCCAGAGGAGCCACAACGCCAAATCGGCAGGCCACTTTGGGTTCCTAAAGACTTTACACTTAGTCCAGAGGCAGTTCTGGTGGCAGGCATAAAGAAAGATGTGGATAGTTATGTGAAAAGTGCACCATCTGTATCACAATGAAGAGATGACTGGAGAAAATGAGGCCATGGGAGGAGATCGCAATGGACTTTATAGTAGAGTTGCTGAAAAGTGGAAGAAACACAGTGATTTGGACTGTAATAGGCCTGTTCTCCAAACAGGCACATTTCATACTCTGCAGCGGACTACCCTTGGCTAACAAGCTGGCCAAACTGTTCGTCAAGCACATCTACTGCCTGCATGGAGTACCTCGAAGAGTTATCTCAGACAGAGGGGTCCAGTTCACTGCTAGGTTCTGGAGGGAGTTCCTGTGGTCCATTGGGTCATCCCAGGGTCTTAGCTCTGCTTTTCATCTGAGCACCAATGGAGCAGCAGAGAGACTGAATGCCATGATAGAGCAGTACCTGAGGTGAACTATCAGCAGTCCAATTGGCAGACCTCTTATCTTTTGCTGAGGTCGCGTACAATAATGCTGTTCACAGTAGCACAGGTCTCACGCCATTCAAAGTAGTGAGCAGCATGGACTTTGTCCCAATGCCTGAGTATCCAAGGAATCCCCCCTTCTCAGTCAGCTTCACTGATTGGATGTCGATGCTGAAAGCAACCTGGGAAAATGTCAAAAAAGTGCTCACTAAAGCGGCACAAACCTATAAGAAACAGGCAGATAAACACCAGGCTCCACAATGACCATTCCGGTTGGGAGAGAAGGTTTACCTCTCCACAAAATATTTGAGATTAAAACTCCCTAACAAGAAACTGGGGCCAAAATTTATGGGACCATTCCCCATAGTAAAGATCATCAATCCAGTCACAGTGCAATTGAAGCTGCTTCAATTGCTGGGGAAGATAAACCCGGCGTTCCATAGTAGCGTCTTAAAGTCTGTGATCAGATCCACTCTGAGACCATTATCCCAGGAGCCCCCAGGCTCCCAGGAGCCCCCGGTCATAGGGAGTCAAATCCATTATGAAGTTCAATGAGTCCTTGATTTGAGGTGGCACAGGAAACAACTCGAATACTTAATCAAGTGGAAGGGCTACAACTTATCAGAGGCATCTTGGTTAAAAAGTAGGAATATCCAGGCTAATCATCTTATAGCAAAATTCCATGCAGAAAATCCAGGCAAGCCTCGGGAAGGGACAAATCCCTTAATTATATACCTGTACTCATTTTTTTTTTCTGTCATACAGGTCGCTTTCAGGAAGTGAGGGGAGTCGGATGTCAACTTGTAAAGTTTTTCCATGACTATTATCAAGTAGACATAGAAAAGGGGGGAGAATTCCATGCATACCTTTGGCCAGAGTTGGATCTCATATTTCTAAAGCCGGTGTGTGGGGTGCAAAGTTCACAGCCTGCTGCAGCACCTCATTGGTGGATATGATTTATGACACAGACTGAGGGGAGAGGAGAGACAGAGTAAAGTGCAAAGACCCTTAACCAGGAAACAGTTTCTGCTATGCAGAAGAAAATGTCAAAATGTTGATCCTAATAAATGACTGGATTTCTTTTGAACTTTGTCTCGAGGCTCATAAATTAATAAGGTCATCTTTTGGAAACTTCATAGAGAGCCCAAACTGATTTCTAAAATCTATCAAGATTTCTGGGTTTCCTGAATCCCGGGCTCTCCAAGCACTCCCCCAATATTTAGGGTGCCTGGAGGGAAAATCAGGCAACCATGGCTGAAGAAAGAGACTGATTGCAGTTGGAGGTATGCGGCTAGCTCCAGACATCAAAGCTCCAGACATCCAAGCTGCAATGCCTTTCCCAGCTGCAGAAGCAAGAAAGGATGTGTACTGGTGGAAATTAGCCCCTAAGGTACCTGAAGTTGAGTTACCTTACCCAGATACAGGAAAGGGTCTCAAGCAGGCTGGCAAGGGTGGGCTGTCGGTGGAATGGGCACAAGCCAGGCCCCCAAAGATCCAAATGGAATCCCTGGGGAGTGTAATAGAGCAACAGAGGGAGGATTTTGACCAGACCACCCTTCATGATGATGGGCCATCATACTGCCCCTGTTGAGGGGAGGAGAAGCAGACTGGAGCACAGCTTCCCCTCCATCCAATAGAAGGAGAAGCAGCTTTTGAGGAGAATTCTTTTGAACTTTGTCTCACGGCTCGTAAATTAATTAGGTCATCTTTTGGAAACTTCGCAGTGGGTTTTTACCAGTTCGGATCGGTTTAGTGGAACCGGTAGTGAAAATTGGGGCTGGCTCTCTGAACTGGTAGTACTGGCAGGCTGGCCATGCCCCTGTACCAGTCCCCTGGTTGCTGCTGACATTCGTTGGATGGCAAGCTGACTGGAGCTTGGAAGCAGCTGGCTGGCAAAGAAGCCTCTCAGCCACCTCTTTGAGTGTCAGAGGATCAGAGGCTTCTATTCCACTCAGGGCACCAAAACATCCTTCAGCTGGTGAGAAGAAACTGTGGATGTGTGAAAATGGAGACAGTGACCAGAGGTCTTTTTGACACCCTGCACCAGTGGCTGGATCAAAAAGTAGCCTCTCAGCTTCCAGGTTCAGCAGCAGGCTTGGTCCCTTCACAGGGTCAATTTTTTCTGTGCCCGAGAGAGATCAAAAGGCATGGAGCCTTTAAGGACAAAACCGCTGTAACTGCCTAGAGGTAGGAAAATGAACCATTGAGGGAAGGAGCCCCCTGAAGCTGCCAGTGTTGTTGGCATTTTTTTGGAATCCCCAGAGCACATGATCAGGGCGGCGTGCTGCTCTGAAAAGCCGCACTCAGCTGGCTCCTCTGAAGCCTGCAGAGTGCTTCTGGAGGCTAAGGAAAGGCAAAAATATCTCCGTTTTTGCAAAAAAAAAAAAAAAATGCCTGTTATTTTGGAAAAACTGTAGCATTTTTGCCACCACTGGGGGAAGACAAAAATGTCTCTGTTTTTGCAAACAAATGGGTGGAAATGGGTTATTTTTTGCAAAAACGAAGTCATTTTTGCTTTCCCCCATCTTCCAGAAGCACTCTGCAGGCTTCAGCAGGAGCCGGCCAAGGACGGCTTCTCAGAGCAGCATGCCACCATGATCATGAACTCTGAGATTAAAAAAAAAATGAAGAGCCCAGGCCTGGCACCCCCCCCCCCCATTCTATCAAAACTTTTTGCCACCATTTCGGTGGGCATGGCTTGGTGAGGAGGTCATGTGACTCAGTGTGTGTGAGTGACATCAAGTTGGCCATGCCCACTCAGTCACATGCCTTCCCCATCTAGCCATGCCCACTGAACTGGTAGTAAAAAATTGAAACCCACCCCTGCATGGCATATGTGCTATTGATAGCATCCATTCTATCAATCTTAAGAAAATACACCCAAACTCTTGTAGTTTTCATACCACACTCATCCCTTGAAGAGGTAGCAATTTCTTTTTTCAGCTGGCTTAATCATTTGGCAGCAGCAAGTACTGGAACAGAGGGGGGTGAACTTATTTATAAAACTTTCTTTCTCTTGCTTATTTCAAAACAGTCGAAAGGCATTAAGCTTCCTTATACATTTCACTTCAGTTATAACAGCCATTAATTTGCCAAGGGAAATATTAGAGGACAAACCACTGGTGGAACAGCTGTCATATAAGAGAGAGACATCACCTTCCATCTTTAGCAAACAATTCTCACAGAAGGGAGAATATGGTTTTGTAGCCCTGTGGCTACAGTCTGTTCTTTTGTGCCCAAGACAAAAAAAGATGGACATTTGATTATACTTTGGAAATAGCTTACTTCCTGGATAAAAATTATTGAGCTCACCAGAAAAGTAATGAATGTAAAGTGCTTCAATTAACAAAAGTATGCTGCTGTGGACATATCACTAACCTAAAGAGCCAGGAACACAAATAGAAGACAGGATGTTAAATCAGTTCCATTTAGTGGTTTAATCTATCTATCTATCTATCTATCTATCTATCTATCTATCTATCTATCTATCTATCTATCTATCTATCTATCTATCATCTATCTATCTATCTATCTATCTATCTATCTATCTATCATCTATCTATCTATCTATCTATCTATCTATCTATCTATCTATCTATCTATCTATCTATCTATCATCTATATATATATTTCAAAAACTTAAAATCTTAGGGATTCTCAGAAGGGCTCACTGAGATCACACATTTTAAACCCTTCCCATAGGGTTAAGGTTTCTAAGGAAATCCTCATAGCATATTGCACTATGGAGTCAGATATAGTTTAGATAGCAAGATTTTGAAATATGAACTATAAGATAAATATGGTTGAAGGTGAGAATTTGTAGAGTGCAGTGTTGCCTGATCTATTGTATTGTTCCATGCTAGACATTCAGCAAACACTACAGAACAAAGTATGCACGCCTGGCAAAAGTCCAGAACAGAAAATCTCAAATATATCATATGAAGATCTATTTAAACTCATATTGAAAATGATAGTTCATGAATCCAAAAACATTTGTACCAGGTTTCAGTGGGGGGGGAGGGGGACTTGTCAGCTGTTATTATTAATTCCCTTACATTTTAATATGCAAATTATAACCAGCAAGCTGAATGAGCAAGGTATTATCCATACAGATTATATTAATTCCTATCCTATGTTAGCAGTGCTAAACATGGACACTTGCAATAAAGCATATGTTAAGGTTAGTTATCAAGGAAATGAGATGTTTGAGAAAAACTGCTAGAGTGACCAGAAGGAATAAAATTAAAAAATGAATTTGTAAGAGAAAGAATTGGAATAGAACCAATGCTAAACTACATACAAAAAAGCATTTTCAGTGGTTTTCTCACCTGGAGACAATGTCTTGGAATTCTATACAATACAAGGTGTATACAAAAAGAGGAAAAGGCCAAAGAACACAAAGCAGACCCAGAAGAAGATGGAGGGACAACATCAAAGGCAGCATCGAATAACAATGATAGAGGCCAAAAGTGCAAAAATCAGAAGCTTCTATCTCCCTTGATATGTGAAGTGGTAAAAGAAGAGGAAGAGGAGGAAAGAAGAGGAAGAGGATGAATGAGAATAAGGAGAACTAGAAGGAGGAGTAGATGAAGAAATAATAATAATAATAACAACAACCACAACAACAAATACAACAACAACAATACTCTGCCGTTGCCGGTCCCAAGCCCGGATGAGAAAGGAGGAGGGTTGGGGTCAGGTTGGCAACGCCCCATAAAAAAAACCCCACCAACCCATACAATATGGTGAAAGAAACGAATAAAATTTTTATACCGCATCGGTCGTCGCGCAGGTTAACAAGGGCCGCAGTGGATGTTGGGGTCCCTGGACATCCGTCGGCAAATGGGCTACAAGTGGACCAGCCAACAAAACGGCAAAAATATAGTGCAGATGAAAACCGTGCCATAATGGCCTGTTACTACAACTCAGAGCCAGAAAAGGTTATTTAAAGCGAATGTATGAATTATGGAAAGAACAATATCCAGATTCAAATGTTAGTGAACAACGACTAGCAGATCAAAGGCGATTTATTATATGGAATAAAGTGTTTAGTGAAGTTGAACTTAAGGAAATTCAGGCAAATTGCAAAACCAAAAAAACAATATCACAAGCAGAAATAACTGATATTCAAGACACAACTGAAGACATTATAATAGAACTCCCAGAAGAAGCTCTCAGGGAGGAAATAACACCACCACCACTAGAACCAGTTATCACTGAACCAACTGATGAACTAACTCAAAAACAAAAAGAATTGAAGGATAAGATCATGGAGCATTTTCTGCTTAATGAGGAAAGGCAACGTTTACCCTCACTAAAAACTGTGCCTAAGAAAATTTTGGCCCCTATCATGAAAATGGTTAATGCAGTGTTTTCAACAATTGAATCGGGATCCATCTTGGAAACGAACCATTTAATGTACAGCGCAGCTGTAATAGTCACTAATGAACTAGGCATTAAAATCAAAGTACCTAGTCACACAACAGAAAAAGCATCAAAGCCAAAGTGGAAAATCCAATTAGAACAAAAAGTCAAAAAATTAAGGGCAGATGCTAGTAACTTAAAGAAAATGCATGAGCAATGGCTTAAAAACAACAAAACCATAGATCGGCTAGTCAGAAGATGTAGATTGGATACAAGAAACATCAATGAAGCTGTAGAGATTGTAAAACAGCGGATAACAGCAACAGCTAGAAATATTGAAAGATATGGGGCACGAATCATCCAATATAAACAAAATCAGCAATTTCGATCAGACCAACGGTGTTTTTATCAAAGTCTTAATGTGAATGGTGACACCAAAAGTGAAAAATCAGAAAAGCAGGCCACAGTTGAATTCTGGAGAGAATTGTGGGAAAATGCAAAGGACTACAATAAGGAAGCAAAGTGGATACATGACTTTGAGAAAAGCATTGGCAACAAACAAATGGAAGTATTAGAAATAACAACTGAGATGGTCAAAAATTGAGTAAAAAAGGTAAAGAATTGGAAAGGACCAATTACATGGTTTCTGGCTCAAATATCTGACCAGTTTACATGCAATATTGGCCAGAAAACTGAATGAAATTTTACAAAAGGGCCAAATTGATGAATGGTTGACAACTGGAAAAACATATTTGATTCAGAAAGATGCAACTAAAAGAACAACACCTGAAAACTACAGACCAATAACATGCTTGCCAACAACCTTCAAATTACTCACAGGCATTATTGCAGATAACATGATGGATTATTTGGAAACAAACAACATCTTGCCAGTAGAGCAAAAAGGCAACGAAAGAAGGAGCAGGGGCACAAAAGATCAGCTTCTAATTGATAAAATGATATTAGAAAATTGTAAGAACAGAAAAACGAACTTGAATATGGTCTGGATTGATTACAAAAAGGCATTTGACTCACTGCCACATAGTTGGATCATAAAATGCTTAGAAACAACTGGCATTAGCAAAAATATGACATCCTTTACTGAAAAGGCGATGAAACAATGGAGAACTGAGTTGGCAGTAGGGAATGAGAACTACGGAATGGTTAATATCAAGCGAGGAATTTTCCAGGGTGATTCACTTTCACCTCTTCTCTTCATCATCGCAATGATCCCACTATCAGTAATCTTTAAAAAAAATGAAATTAGGCTACCAAACAGCAAAAGAAGCTGAAAAAATTGCGCATTTACTATATATGGATGATTTGAAACTCTATGGAATGTCAGAAACAGAAATCCAATCATTGACAAACACAGTCCGAGTATTCAGCACCGATATTTCAATGCAGTTTGGCATGGAAAAATGCGCCACTGTATCCATAAAAAGGGGCAAAATCACTGCATGTGAGGGAATTGAAATGCCCAATGGCCAATTAATTAAATGCAAAGAAAATGAAGCCTACAAATACTTAGGCATTCTGCAGTTGGATAACATCAAGCATGGAGAAGTAAAAACTATTGTCAGGCGAGAGTACACCAACAGAGTTAGGAAAATTTTGAAATCTAAATTGAATGGTGGAAATACAATCAAGGCCATAAATACCTGGGCAATACCAGTTATAAGATACACAGCTGGTATAGTTAACTGGACACAAGCTGATTTGGACCTTTTGGACCGAAAAACCAGGAAACTAATGACAATGCACTACAGTTTACATCCACGTGGTGATACTGATAGACTATACCTGCCCCGAAAATCAGGGGGCAGAGGATTATTACAAGTGAAGCAAACAGTTGAAGAAGAAAAACATGCACTGGCTGATTATTTAAAAGAAAGTCAAGAACATCTATTAATCGAAGTAAAGAACAAAAATCTACTGAAGGCCCAACAGACGAAACAAGAATACAGAAAAGATGTGATAAAATCAAGAATGGAGAGTTGGCAGAACAAAGCACTGCGTGGCCAATTTCTGGAAAAAATAAAAGATAAAGTGGACAGTGAACAAACTTGGTTATGGTTAACAACAGGTACATTAAAGAAAGAAACAGAGTCACTAATCCTGGCTGCGCAAGAACAAGCTATCCGCACAAATGCCATTAAGGCCAAAATCGAAAAATCCTCTGATGATGCCAAATGCAGACTTTGCACAGAAGCTGATGAAACTGTTGATCACATACTCAGCTGCTGTAAAAAAATCGCACAGACTGATTATAAATTGCGGCACAATTCAGTAGCACAAATGATCCATTGGAATTTGTGCAAAAATTATAATATTAAAACAGCAACAAACTGGTGGGAACATCAGCCTGAAAAAGTCACTGAAAATCACATGGTCAAGATCTTGTGGGATTTTCGCATACAAACAGACAAAATACTATCGCATAATGCACCAGACATCACATTGGTTGAGAAAAATAAGGTCACAATCATAGACATCGCAATACCAGGTGATAGCAGGGTCGCTGAGAAGGAACATGAAAAAATCGCAAAATACCAGGACTTAAAAATTGAAATTCAATGACTATGGCACAAACCAGCAGTGGTAATTCCAGTGGTAATTGGCACACTGGGTGCTATTCCAAAAGCACTGGAATTACATTTAAAACAGTTAAAAATTGACAAAATCACTATCAGTCAAATGCAAAAAGCCGCACTGCTTGGATCTGCACGCATATTACGAAAATACGTTACGACGTCCTAGGCCCCTGGGTGGGGCCCGACTAGTAACCAATGCCAAATCCGGTGAAACAACTGGCCGCTGTGATACAATTGTACAATAATAATAATAATAATAATAATAATAATAATAATAATAATAATAATAATAAGAAGAAGAATAAGAAGAAGAAGAAGAAGAAGAAGAAGAAGAAGAAGAAGAAGAAGAAGAAGAAGAAGAATAAGAATAAGAATAAGAATAAGAATAAGAATAAGAATAAGAATAAGAATAAGAATAAGAATAAGAATAAGAATAAGAATAAGAATCAGAATCAGAATCAGAATCAGAATCAGAATCAGAATCAGAATCAGAATCAGAATCAGAATCAGAATCAGAATCAGAATCAGAATCAGAATCAGAATCAGAATAATATACGCAAAGTTGTCAAAGTGTGAGTTTTACAAGACCTCAATAGATTACTTGGGTTATCACATCTCCAACGGAGGGGATAGAAATGGATCCAGGAAAAGTGAAAGCTGTGTTAGACTGGAACCCTCCAAGCATTCGCAGACAACTGCAAAGCTTCCTTGGATTTGCCAATTTCTACAGGCAGTTCATTCCGACATTTGTGGAAATTGCCCTTCCATTGACTGAGCTATTAAAAATGGGGGCCTTCCCCAATGAAGCCAAAAGCAAACCAACCCCTGAAATGGACAATGGACTGTCAAAAAACATTTGAGAAATTAAAATGGTCTTTGCCCAAGACCCCATACTGCAACACCCCGACCTCACGTGACCATTCATAATCCAGATGGATGCCAGTGATGTAGCAATAGCTGCAGTGCTACTACAAAAGAATAGAGAGTGCCACCTCTTGCCATGCGCTTACATCTCCAAGAAACTCACCACTACTGAAAGGAGGTGGGCCATTTGGGAGAAAGAGGTGTTTGCAATCAGGTGGAGCCTGCTCACGTGGAGACATCTCCTGGAAGCGGGGAGGATATGCCATTCGAGGTCTGGACTGATCATAAAAACCTCAAAGCTATCCATGTCCATCAAAGACTATCCTCCAAACAAGTTCACTTGGCACAATACTTCCAAAGGTTTAAATTTGGAATTAAACACATCCCTGCAGGGAAGAACTTGTTGGCGGATGCTTTGTCAAGAAAACCGCAGTACGAAAGTAAAAAGGGGAAGTTGTTCAACCCATCATTTCTTCCTCCTAATAACAGATGGCCCAGGTCACCACCCGAAGCCAGGATAAGCTGATGACAGAGTTCAAAGCAGCATTCCCGGCAGACCCGTGGGGTGCCCAAAAGGATCATTTTAGACTGTGGAGTTCAGTTCACCGCCAAGTTCTGGAGAGAGTTCCTGAGATCCATTGGGTCCACACAAGGACTCAGCTCAGTGTTTCATCCCAGCATGAATGGTGCAGCAGAGAGGGCCAATGTGATGGTGGAACAATACACCCGGTGTTATGTAGACTATCAGCAAGACAACTGGTCAGACCTGCTACCCTTTGCCGAAGTGGCATACAACAATGTGATCCACAGCAGCACTGGATTAGCACCTTTCCAGATTACTAATGGTGTGGAATTTGTTCCCATGCCTGAGCTGCCCAGAGAACCTCCCTCTTCCATGTCTTTGAATGAATGGATGGATACACTAAAGAAAGGATGGGAAAATATGAAGAAATATCTAGCAGATGCAGCAGAAACCTACAAGAAGCAAGCTGATAAACACCGCTCACTCCAACCCCCCTTTCATGTGGGGGACAAAGTTTTTGTATCTACCAAATACATAATATTAATAATGCCTACTAGGAAATTGGGCCCAAAATTTCTAGGTCCATTCCCAATAGAGAAGATAATTAACCCAGTTACAGTTTGACTCAGTCTATCCAGAATTCTAGGGAAAATTTACCCAGTATTTCATTGTAACTTGTTGAAACCAGTAATTGGGTCCAGCATAAGACTCTCCATCCAAGCTCCTGTAGTGGTAAAAGGGGAAACACATTATGAGGTGAAAAAAAACTTAGATTCCAGGCTGTTTCATTAGTGGGGAATTAGGAGGGGGTAAGAGTAGAATGTGTTTGTATTCAAAATAAAAAATTCCTTTCTAGAAATCAAGGTCATTCTTTCTCTCTGCACCTCTGCATCTGACCAGAACTAGATGGGTGGAAATGCCAATGTGGCAGAAAAAGATTGGACCATGTGATGGACTTGTTTGTGTGGGGACAAGTTCATGAACTTTCAAGTGGGTGGAAACCCAGAAAGCCTTCAGATTCGGTGGTCCACAGATGTGCCAACATGTCTGTCTTATTAAATTGGAACTTTGATGGAAGTTATGTCTTAAACTCTGATTTAATTCTGGATGATATTTGGAACACTGACATTAGGATTAGAAGGCTGCTCGGAAGTCATCTAGTCCAATCCCCTGCTGCAGCAGGAAACCTTACATTGTGTGGATTATTTTGGTGCCTCTAACAAGAAGAAAATTGCCAGAAAGAAGAAGGAGTTTACTAGGAACAAGGCTGCCATGCAGAGGAAGGCAGAGATAGTCCTTGACTTATGACCACAATTGAGCCCAAAATTTTGGTTGCTAAGCAAGAGCATTGTTAAGTGAGCCCTCATTTTACTCAATCCATAAGACTCATGGTTCTAACTGTCATGTGCAAGCTAGAGAAGAATATTTGAAGATATGTGTAATGTTCTAATGTACAGAAGTTATAGTTAAATGTGTGGCAGAAAGTGGACATACTCTGGGTGTGTTTTTCCAAATGCAGTAAGTGAGGTTGAATGTGTATAGTTTTAGAAGAGCTCTGTGTTGCTGTGTGTGTGGGTTTGTGTGTGTACATACACATCCAGTATATATATAGTAGATAATGTATCTTTTGGTATGCCTATACACACTCTATACGAGTGGTTCTCAACCTTCCCAATGCCACGACCTTTAATACAGTTCCTCATGTTGTTGTGACCCCCAAACATAAAATATTTTCGTTGCTACTTCATAACTGTAATGTTGCTACTGTTATGAATTGTAATGTAAATATCTGATATGCAGGATGTATTTTCATTATTACAAATTGAACATAATTAAAGCATAGTGATTAATCACAAAAACAATATGTAATTATATATTGTGAAATGGTTTGCTAATGAAAATAATATAATAATATAATAATATAATAATATAATAATATAATAATATAATAATATAATAATATAATAATATAATAATATAATAATATAATAATATAATAATATAATAATATAATAATATAATAATATAATAATATAATAATATAATAATATAATAATATAATAATATAATAATATAATAATATAATAATATAATAATATAATAATATAATAACATAACATAACATAACATAACATAACATAACATAACATAACATAACATAACATAATATAATATAACCTCTAACCTTGTCACAAAAAGTCCATGAAACATTTCAGTTGGTAACAAAATAAAAATAAAACAGAGAAGAAAGACAGTAAAAAAATGAGTCAAAAAGAAATACAGTACTAGGTTGGATATGCCCTCCTATTTTTCATCTTGTCCTACTGGTTCTTTATTATTTATCAATTGTTGTTTGTAACTAATGATTGTAACTATTATTATGACCTATCACCTATTGCTTGCTGTTTATATGTATATTGTGAGTTGGTGCACTGGAGACAAATTCCTTGTGTGTCTTATCACACTTCACCAATAAACATTTCTATTCCTATTTCATTCCATTCTATTCCATCCTATTCCTATTTCATTCCTATTCCCATTCCCATTCCATTCCATTTTACTATTCCATTCCATTTTAAGCATGGAAGCTTAAAACTTAAAACTAAAATGATGTAGTCCTTTATTTTTTTACAAAGCACTGCTGAAGATGTTTTGTGATGGCTACCTTTTTTCCCCTCCACCCCTAAATTCCTGGAATCCTCTCGCTCCCAAGTTTTCCAACCACTCATTCATTCATAGATATTGCGGGAAGGAAGCAAAGGCGGGTCTCCTTGTGAATGGATGGAAGTTTTTACAAAAAAGGGAAAACCCGAATGTCTGGAGCCAGCTGATGCAGAGCACCCGTGTGAACTTTGAGTCTCCGAGGAGGAGGCAGCTGCGGACTGAAGGGACATCATCGCCATCCTTCCCGCCTCGGTTCTCGGCTCCTTCTTCCTGGTGTCCTTCCCTTCCACTCGCTGCTGGGAGACAGAGCTCAGCCCAGCCACCTCTCAGGGCGCTGCCTTGCCGGCGCTCAGGCGCTCCATTCTCCCTCCTACCCTACCCTCGTCAAGTGCAGCCGTCCGATCTGTCCACTGGTGCCTCTCATCTCGCAATTGACTTAAATACCTTACCTTTAAATACCTTAAATTGCCAAGGTTGAATAACACTCGTCTATTGTAATTAGAGAGCTTTTTTTATCCCAAATACATTAGAGAAACAAAATTGGTTTTCCCTGATTTATAATTTATTATCTACTTGCCAGAATTTACAATCAGTATTTCCAATTATAGACATGTTGGCTGGAATTTTGAAAATTCTTATCCCATCCAGTTTGAGAATATTGTAGATCGATGATCAAACTGAGTGTAATGCATTCTGCCTAAGTAGTATATGTTACATATCGTTTTTTAACGGTATAAGCCCCGCCCCTTTGTTATTGTTTATGTTTTTAGCCACGCCCCTTTGTGTGACGTATTTTGTTATGATTCCACCCCTTTTGTGACGTGTTTTTGTTTACAGTGTAACCCCTCCCCATTTATGACATCACTACCCTAACCCTAACCCTCAGCCCCAACCACCCCTCCCACCCCTACCCAAAATGCCGGAACTCCTTTTTAAATGAAGTACTTTAAGGTCATGGTGAGGCAAACCCCAGTGAACCCGAAAGCCTCATCCCCGGTAGCACGGTTTCAAAAGACGCACCCGCCGGTTGTGACACCCGTGGCCTTTCACACGGGGACGTAGTAATGACAAACACAACAGACCCACAATCCCTTTCGGTATGAATAATTATGACGTCATAATTACTTGCCAGAGGAACTTCACAACGGTGCGTTTTACACAGCCGGTTAAAAGCAGTATACAAGCAAAGAGAGCCCCCCGACATGAGGGATTTTTTTACAGAGATGTTAAAATAAAATAAAAACTATATTTGCGAAGAAAATTAACTTTCTTGTACATGAGTTAGCTATCTTACAAAGACAGAAGCTAAAGGAATGAGAAAGCAACTTCTGTGGCTCGTACACGCTTGCTTACACAAGATTAGAAGTAAAATTAATTAACAGGAATGGGAGTCTGTCAACATAACAATAATGGATTCCAAATAATGGCATCTCTTTACACACAGCAGGGGCTGTATAAACAATATAGAGACGTGTCCGGGGACATCCAGGTTGGGAGATATGTCCAGACATATTCTGGATATTGGTACACATGCGCACAGAGACAGCCAAATCACATGCCAGGGCCTTGACTAAGGAATTTTGAGGCTTTTCTAACCACTTAAGGCTTAGGCTTCTGAGACCCCAACATGCAGGCTGACAATGGAAATAATAAGAGTTTTGTAGATCCTTCTACACCGTGGGGCGAGGGAAGGCCTGTTCTGAAAGATTGTCATAAAATATGTTGCACTAAGTTCGGTGGTGAACGAGAGTTCTTCAGACCTATTTTGTATGGATGCCGGCTGTCCTGCTGTAATGTGAAAGACTATGAAGATGGCGGAGGCAGCGATGTATGTTGTCGCCAGGGCCTGGTAATGGCCAAGAGAAGCGGCTTATCACAAGACATTGCAGCTGCAAGTTGTAAGTAAAGATATTTTATATATTCGAAGGGGGGGGGGTTTGGAGATAATCCAGCTATCACTGTGATAAGTAATGAATTAATATATTATTCCAGGTGTTGTTCCAGGGTGTGACTATAACAAGAAGGACTCCTTAACACCAAACTTACCAACTGGTGAAGAAACTGCAGAGGGGAGCATAGGTAAATGAAACTAAATAGACTTTTTTACTAAGTGTATTGATGATAATTGTATATGATAAATGGAGGGGATGTGGGGGAATGCGGTTAGTTTTAGTAATGGGGTATTCTTTATATTTAAACAGAAGCGGTTCCTGGATATAACTATGACATGATTTTTAGAAGCACCTCCAGTGAGGAAGACGCTACAGACGACTTCCCATATTATCGAAGCCCTACGAAGTATATCACTAGAAACATCTCCAGCGAGGAAGAAGCTACAGATGACTTCCCGTATTATCGAAGCTCTACGAAGTATACCACCAGCACGTTTACTGAGGATATTAATGATGATGTTAAACCTGTGATTCTGAAGAGTCGTGATTACCCCATTTGGCTACCAAGGGTTGGTAAAAGGGACTTTTCAAACGATGACAACGACGCTGTAGGATGTGCATGTGGGGGTGTTGATTGCATCTGTACGGCAACTACAGAGGTTGATGAGGACGATGATGACGTGGTTGTCTATTATGCTAGCTCTGATGACGGATATTATTCTGCTAACCAAGTTCGTGGGAGCATGTTGTAAATTACAAATAAAAGGTTTATGCTAAAGAGCGATGTGTGTTTTATTGTACGGGTTAACGGTGCAGGATGAAGTATAAAAAGGTACTGAAGGAATTGTATTATAGACCAGAAAGTACGGGCAGCTATGGGGGTGCAACATCGCTATTTAACGCGGGGCGGAAGAGCATTAAAAACTTAACGCTGAAACAGGTCAAAGCATGGCTGTCTGGGCAAGATGCCTACGTCCTTCATAAACCCACAAGAATTAATTTTCCTAGGAATGCAACAATAGTATCTTGCATAGACTGTCAGTGGCAAGCAGACCTCGTGGATTTAACAGGATTTGCCTTTGAAAACAATGGCATGAAATTTATCTTAACAGTGATCGATGTGCTATCCAAATATGCCTGGGCTGTCTGTTTATTTGATAAGACTGGACGGGGGGTTGCCGAGGCGTTTCAGAGCATCTTCCAAACAGGAAGGGCTCCTAGAAAGTTACAGACAGATGCTGGAAAAGAATTCTTAAACAGGCCTCTGAAGATGCTTTTGGAACGTTATGGCATACATCACTTTGTGACACATAGTGAAACTAAAGCAGCAGTTATAGAGAGATTTAATCGCACTCTGAAAAATAAAATATGGAGGTATTTTACAGCTAAAAATACTCACAGGTATGTGGATGTGTTACCAGCTCTCATGCAGGGGTACAATAGCTCTTACCATCGTAGTATCCAGATGGCCCCCAAGACGGTAAGCTGCTCTAATGAAAAAGACATTTGGCTACGTCTATATGGAAAAAGGTTAAAAGCAGTCAGAAAGTTTAAAGACTTTAAGGTGGGGGATCATGTTAGGATATCCAGACTAAAGGACAAGTTTGAAAAGGGTTATCACCAAACCTTTACAGATGAAATATTTATTATCAAGGAAAAGCTACCAAGAGGGGAAAGAACTGTATATAAATTAATGGATTATGCAGAGGATGTCGTCCAGGGAACCTTTTACCCAGAAGAGATGCAAAAGATACCTAATGACCAAGAGCGTGTCTATAGAATTGAAAAAATAGTCCAAAAAAGAGGGAAGGGTAAACAAAGAGAATTTCTAGTTAAATGGAATGGTTGGCCAGAGAAGTTCAACAGTTGGGTTAAGGCTACTGAAGTACAACATCTTTGACATGTCGGGTTTCTATATTACACTACCCAGCAATGCATCAGCGGCTGCGTTTCCCAACAACAAAAATTCTAATTTTACTATTCAATTAGCGAGATCGTTGGATCTTTCAGGGCCGTGGGAAGTAGGTCTAGCAGAGATACAATATCCGCATAGCTGGCATACATTAACATCTCCTGGATATTTTGAAATTGCTAATGAGAGAAAGAAATGGCATTTTTCTTTGAGAAGCGGGTACTATAACAGCATCCGACAACTGTTAGAAAATATGAATAAACTTATATCAAATGCCAAGGATGGACCTAAGACAACCCTATATTATGATTCAGTGGGTCGGAAAATTAATCTTAAAGGTGATGAACCTCATACCATTCTGGTTAGCGGTGAACTTGGACAGCTGTTAGGTATGTTCCCTGGATTCAACACCTTATATGTTTACACAGACATTGTAGAGCTCCAGATAGTAGGTGACTTCTATGTGCCGTTACTACGCTGTGTACCTGTGCAGGGGCAAGACAATGATTTCATAACTGTGACCTATGACCGTCCACATTATGTGCCAGTCAGCAAACATCACATCGATACCGTTACTATAGAAATCAAAACCGACCAGGACAAAAACGTGCATTTTTATCACGGTAAGGTGATTGTCAAGCTTCATTTCAGGCCTCAGAAAAGTGAAGGATGGTCGTGATAAAGAAGTGCGGGAGCCCTCAAGCCTATGTAGACTACTACCGGGCACAGGCGGGAAATGGCCTACCGGGTTTTTGAGGAGCCCCTGTTATGTACGGTACCGGTATAGGGGGCCTGTTCCGGGGACTTTTTCGAAAAGCGATGCCTTTACTGAGGAGAGGCCTAGAAATCATTAAACCTCACATGAAAGCGGCTGCTAATAACATTGTCAGAGATGTGTCAGGACGGCTTGTATCACGTGTTGTAGGGGCGGGGCAGGAGGGGTCTGGTATGGCTGTAATCAGGAAGAAACGTTCTGTTGGACCACCTATGCCTCCTCCTAAAAAGAGGAAGGTTGCGAAAAAGCCACGCCATACAAAGAGGAAACGTTCACAAGGAAGGAAGCGCAGTGACAAACAGAACATCTTCTAATATAAAATGGCGTTTATCCACGAGGCTTCAGAGGAATGCGTCAAATCAGAGCTAGATCTTTTTCAACTGGCACCTACGCAAACAAGCATTGAAAACTGCACGTACATCGAGATCCCCCCTTTATCAGCGCTGACACCGAATGCACCCTTGGAATTTTTTATAACCGGACACGGCGAGCATTACACGGATTTAAACAATACTCTGCTGTATGTGAGCTGCAAAATTGTAAAGGCTGATGGCACGGATATCGACGATGGTGCAAGAGTCAGCCTTGTCAATTACCCTATAGCATCATTGTTCAATCAGGTGGATGTCACATTAGGGGATCGCGTGATTACACAGAGTCACCATTGCTACGCCTACAGAGCAATTATTGAACTTATTCTGAACTATGGTGGAGATGCCCTGAGCACCCAATTTTCAGCGGGTGGTTTTTACAAGGATGATGCAACACTCATGGAGAACACACTGTTGACCGCTGCTGGTAACTCCGGTTTCAGAGCGAGAGCTAGACATACAGCCGGAAGTCGTAAATGGGATCTGCTAGGACCATTGCATAGTGATCTATTTTTTCAAGACAGGCTATTGATTAACGGTGTGGATGTGAGCATTAAACTCTCAAGAAGTAAAAACGAGTTCTGCCTGATGAGAGATGGTAATGAAAATTACAAAGTACAGATCCTGGGAGCATCTCTCTTTGTAAAACGTGTAAAAGTATCCCCTGGTGTACGGTTGGGCCATGCGGAGGCGCTGCTTACCTCTAACGCCAAATACCCTATTGATCGTGTAGGCATGAAGGTTTACAGCATTCCTGCAGGCAGTCTTGTGTATAATCAGGAAAACCTATTTCTAGGACAGTTACCTAAACAGTTAGTGATCGGCTTCGTGGACAACGCTGCATTTAGTGGTAATTATGAAAGAAACCCTTTCAATTTTCAGCACTATAACGTCAACTTTTGCGCCCTGTATTGTGACAGTGAACAAATTCCTGCAAAACCCCTTCAACCCGATTATGAACATAACCTTTTTGTGAGAGAATATATGCAATTGTTACAGACTTCCGGTAAATCCATGAAAGACCATTCTGTGCTGATTAACCGTGAGGAGTTTAACAATGGTTATACATTATATTGTTTTGATTTGAACCCTGATCAAGGTTGCTCAGAGCACTATTCCCTGATCAAGAATGGCAACCTGAGGGCGGAAATTAGATTTGCTGTGCCCCTCCCCAATACTGTCAACATGATACTCTATGCAATCTTTGAAAATCTTATTGAAATAAGCCACACACGCAACGTCCTATATGATTACATGTAAGAAATGGACACTATACAGATACTACGGGTGTTGTCTGGAAATGCTCTCTTTCTAGGCGTATACCCCAGCGATTTGTTACCCAAGAGAAAAATCTCAAAGAGGCCTTTCGGGCTAATTGTGAACACGCATCCAAGAACTTTACCAGGGCAGCACTGGCTCGCATTCTACTTTCCAACTCACAGTTATGGCGAATTTTTTGACTCCTACGGAAGATCACCAGACAGCTCTGACTTCCCCGTTGACATCGTGAGGTTTTTAGAACTGCAAGCTAAGACATACACATACCATACTCTTCAACTGCAGAACCCCCTGGCAATAACCTGTGGACAACATTGTTTGTTTTATCTAATTAAGCGCATGAGAGGATTACCTTATGAAGATATTTTGAAGCTATACTCTGAAAAAGATGACAAAAACGATCAAATGGTGAAGCAGTTTTTAGTAAATATGAAGACTGGAAGAACCAGCACGTGTAACCAATACCGTTGTCTGCAAACATGTATGGCACATTATAAAATAAACACAAAACATTAAACGTATTGCATGTTTTACAGTGTTTTATTTATTCACAAATGGAGCCAGTCACCAAAATTTAGAACATTTTTAGGAGCTGACACAGAGCCTACAGTAGGATCAGCCATAGCAGAGGGTGATTTTGTAGAACTTACAAGCTTAAAGGGCCCTGTCTCTTTCAGCTTTTCAAGCTGCTCTTTAACAACATTAGAACCTAGCAAGCCCGTTGGAACATTCATCTCTGCCATAGCCGACAGAAACTCGTTCCAGCCCTTAGGGTAATATTTTGCAGTACGCGAGCGTTGTTGAGAAACCCCTTTGACCAGGTCTACTATGTTAGTGCCAGGAACCTTTGTACCCCTATATAAAATGGTTCCATAATCATCCCATCCCAAAATGTCTTGATGCTGTTTCATTTTGTTCAACAAAAGAGAGGCATTTTTCTTGTAACACGTGCTCACTCCCTCTAATATCTCTTGCGTTGTTGGATCCGTGGTGGAGAGTGGTGGTGCAGGGGCCGGCACAACAGTGTCTTGTTTAAATGTTTCTGGAGCTTGAATAAATTTCAGAATGTCTTTCTCAGAGTCATTTTGTCTGGTCAGCCTTAGAAATCTCTGCAACACGTTGTTGTACAGTTTTATCTTGTCGTCTTCACTTATATCTGTTTTCTGAAGAATGGTCCTCATATCATCATCCAATCGGCTAACGGTAGTAGTGCCTATTGTAGGTGCCCGTCCATGTAACTGCTCCATCTGATGCTTTGGCACCAAATACATTTTTTCTGCATATTCCATGTTTACTGGCCTAATAGACTAGTCAGCAATGGTATAGCAGCACCCAATAACGGAGCTATAAAACCACCTGACTGAAGAATAACCTGTTTCTTCTTTTTCAGTGAGATCTTTTTATCACTCAGCTTTTTAATACAGTCTTTCTTTCTCTTTAAATTTTGATATTGTGAAGGCTTCAGAGGCAGGTTACCTTTTAAAGTGTTCAGAGCTATTTCAGCAATGGCCCCCACCAGGTCATTATTAGCATTGCATAAGATGGCCTTTCTCTGCTTTGGGCCGGCCTTTACTAAGATTTTTAGAACCCCCCAATTTCTGCGCACCCTCTCAGACATCCTGGATGAATTGGGGGCTCTCCAATTACAGCAGTTACTTTTTACCCTTCTTTTTGATAGTATAAACTACCGGCCAATCAGGGGGGTAGATCCCAGTTCTCAGCCTAAAGTTTTCTGGAGTGGTGGCAGATAGATCAACTAAAAGATACCCATTGGGTTTGCTAGTTGCATCTTGGAACACTTCTAAAAAGAACCTCGTGCTGGAGGGATACATTTGACGTGCCAATGTGACCACTTGCATCTGGTCACGGGGGCATCGGAATAGCACCAAATATTTTGCATTTAGAGTTATTGTTCTCATTTTCTTACCCTGAAAAAAACAGGTTTTGAAGTATGAGAATAATGCTAAGATTTTTGTGATGAACGTACTGTGTGAAGGCCTTCTCTATTTGCTCACTTTCACCAGCAGAAGCCATGAGATCATCTACCACTGCTAAATTGGTTTGATTTGGTGGAAACAACTCAGCATCTTCAAAAGAGTCAGGAAGCCCCTCCACAAATTTAATATTGGGAAATTTATTAAGCAATTCTTTGTACAGAGGTTGCCAACAGTTATAAAACCATATAATATTTTGAGGCATTTCAGATAATACATGTTCACCATGTTCTAACATTTGTTTTATAAAATATGATTTTCCAGAATTGGAAGGTCCACTTATAATACATGAGAAAGGATGTACAAATTGTGCACTGTTTTTCATCATACTTAATAACCGTAAGGCAGGGTACAATAATCCTCTCTATTGAGCACCCTTTTATTATAGTTAACTTTTAGAGTTTTCCTGAGCACCCGTGTTTCCAATGCCCACTGTTTCTTAATCCTAACAATTCCAGGCTGCTGTACCTGAATCTCTTTCTTTTCCTCACCCCCTGTTAGGCAATAATCATCAATCAGCTCTTTCAGAGTTTCAAAATTAATTTTTACACAGTTGGCACTATTTAATGTCAACCCCTTCACCTTTAACACAGTTGCACCGTTTGACAAAGCATACCCGTAGGTCTTTGGCCCAACTGCTGCAAACTCCGTGATTGAAGTGTTTGGGGGAATCTCACTTGTCAACTGTCCTAAATAATCCCCTAGCGAAGGTGACCACGCCCCCTCTCTGCTAATAAAAATGACAGAATCGGTGTCGTGATAGAGACATCTGTCCCCCAAGCGATCCAATAACGTGTATAATTCTAGCCGTGCATA
This sequence comes from Thamnophis sirtalis, assembly GCF_051295495.1. Taxonomy (NCBI): domain Eukaryota; kingdom Metazoa; phylum Chordata; class Lepidosauria; order Squamata; family Natricidae; genus Thamnophis; species Thamnophis sirtalis. The sequence continues at coordinate 33,585,165 of NW_028261390.1, read as the reverse complement.
AGCAGTTGTAAAACTGGCAATGAACACATTTGTACACGTTGACTTAGTAGGTTGGTTTTTGGCGGTTTTCCACATTACAACGGCTGCTTCATCATCCAAAAATTCGCAGGAGGACACTTCGTAATAGGGAACAAAAAGATATTGAAATAATTCTTCAGGTTCTGTCACCACAGATGTTGTCATATGATTGGTACTCTGGCCAAATTTACCCCACAATGAGTTTAAAAACAGTTTAGCAATCTGTCTTTTAGCAGGATTGACTTCAATATGTTCCCTGCGTAAAAGGACACCTTCCTTCTTTTCATAATCCCGAACATACTGCTCTTTATCTTCCTCTGTTCTGCACCAATCGGGATACCCGCTAGCCTCCTGTTTTTGACGGAGATGCATGTTAATATAACCTGAAAACAAGTTTTTTGACTTCCTTTCAAAATGCCAAACTTCGTAGATCTCTGCAATTCTGTAGCCTTTCTCTAGAGCCACATTCAATTCTACAGTACACCATGTGCCGGTTAGGGCTCTTTCCTCATCATTATGGAGGCATTCTGTGACTTGTTGATTTTCCGTACAAGTTGCACACAGACTAAACATTAATTTTCCGCCTGCCTTATGCGGCAGTACAGGAAAGTATAGGCCTCTCGGAGTGTACACTTTAACTTTTGCAAGTCCAAAATACTGTTTTATATCCCCAAAGTTTTGGTAGATTATTTCTGGGTGACCTATCGGATACATCTTGTTCTTGTTCACAAAGGGGTACAAGCTTGTAAAATCATAATACAAGATTTGTTCTCCCTGTTTTGGTTTATAGTACAGGCATGTGGCGTTTGTTCTACCCCCAAAAAAGGCATCTCTGGGATTCAAGGGTGTTGGGAGTTTACTATCTGTTAGAAATCGTTTCAATCCCGCATCTCTCTTCATCAGGCCGTTCCATTCATGTTCCCAGATGTTTCGTACTACAAAACCTAAACTATGTAGGTAATCTTCTTTAGCCATAGTACGAGCATGCAACATGCCATAGGTTGAATCAAGCAGACTATTGAAGTCCTGTGGCTTGTAGCATATAGGGCATCCATGAAAAAAACAACCATAAAATTCAAACGCTGTGGGTATCCCGTTTATGACGGCAAAACCATCCAAAAAATAGATACCTACTTGCTTTTCACCACCTTGCAGTGCATGTTGGATGTTGATCCCTTCTGTATGCTCTATATACATCAACCACTGTATAGAGCAAGCAGAAAAGCTTTTCTTGCTTTTCTGGTAATTGTCCAAAGGCGCCAGTGCGATGGTGTTCTTCTTTAAAAACATGAATCGATACTGTGCCATACAAATTGAAGCTAATGTCACATACTGGAAAGGATCAATGCAGTGAATCTCTCTCTCTTCAAGAATATCTCCCCCCCTCCCTGTGAAACATTCTCTACTTGTCATTTCCATAACTTGTTCTCTAAACTTATTTCAGGCCCTCCGTAATATTTTTACATCCTCTTTGCAATAGTATGCAAGCTCTTTTTTGAGGTTAAATGCTGTATCTTTATTAGCCGCATACCATTTCTCAAAGTCCTCTCTCTCACCAGGCATCATGGTATCAGGACTATAATACCTGGCTTCTGGCAAAGTTCCAACATACTCTTGATTCTCTGTAGTGTTGAACAAATGAGGGAAATAACCCTTGGAGCCTTGAAAACCCATAGCTTTTGGCATTTTACTAAGCTTCATTGGTAAAAAAGAAAGGCTGTCAATAAAACGTATGTGAAACATAGGTAGGGTTATGCATAACAGTTTGCCTCCTTGAGTTAAGAGTTTTACCTTCACCTTTTCACAAATCAACTGCCTGAGGATTAGGTAACCATCATAACTCTTGGAGTTGTGGGCTATGAATGTGGAACCCTTAAACTTAGGCTGCACAAACGTTTTCACAAATTCCTCCAGACATTTAACTCCGGACCATTCCCACTTTCTAACCTCTTGACCATCCAGCATGTCCATAGCATACACATAATTTGGTATGAGTGTTCCTGTTTCTTCAACATTCAAAATCATACACAATGTAACTGTCACCGATATTTGGTTTGTAAAGCCTTTTCAGAAAACATAAGTGACCTAACAAGTTATCTACTACAGCATCACACTGCCCGCACGTTACCTTCTTACATTCGGTGTGTGGGACCGGCACATAGATACCACACCTAGAACAAAACACATTAGCTTCACAACTAATTTTTCCTTCCGAAGCCAGCCTTTCATGCATTTCAAGACATGACTTAGATCTGCAAAGCGTTTTGCACGTTTGGCACATCACACTCCTTCCTGGCAATTTGCGGCATTCTGAGCCTGTGCAGGCTCGACAAAAATATTGACAATCATGCTTAAATTTATGGTGATATGATGTGTGGCACATCTTGCAGAAGTAACAAGCACCCATGAAGCCTTTTATGTTTTTTACACCATAGTAATGACTGTCGTGTAACAGCATAAACTCTACTCTTACTTCCAGGGACCCTCCTGTTACAAAAAATCTCCAACCCCCTTCATGGTAAAACATGATCTTTATAGTTATACCGAAGTAGTCCTCAAATAAGTGTATCTGTGAAAAGTCAATTCTGTGATCTGTAGGAATACCCAGGGTTTTATGTAGGGCCACAGCTCTGGTAATAATTTCTTGTTTAGTAGACGTCCCGTTATCTAACAATGTCAGCAGTCTGCCTGCAAAACACAGAAACATCCCCTCCACATTGAAATCAATCAGGTGCTGTTTTTTCTTCTCCAATACCTTACTGAATAGAACTGTTCCTAATTTCCTAAGACCTCCACCCTCCCGGTTCTTCACAATAGTGACTGTAAATTCCAAAGAATTCCTCCACAAGAGTTCAACGTTGCTCTGTAATAAATTCTCTACATAACTAAGGAACTGATCAGCATTTAAATCCTCCAGATGCCTCCTAACACTAAATAAGGGCCTCCCTAATTCCTCAGCATCCATCCGCAATTGTATAAAATCATTGGGCCTTATCTCCCTGGAAATACGGTTCAAAAGGCCCTGTATCTCATTATGAATAATATCTATAGCTTGCGTGAATGATTGAACATATTCCATATTTACAAATCTATAACGCTCATAGTATTCTGTCGCCGTGAAATTCTCAAAGTTTCTATGCCATGCTTGCATTCTTTCGAGGAACACCTCTGGGGTTTCTGTTGCACTTAGCGTGGCTGAGTCTTCCAAGGCCTCCCCCTCATCTGCTGATTGGGTTCCTGACATAACATCCTCTTCACTGGTATTGTCACTGTCTGTTACCGTCCTCTGAGGGATGTCAGCCCACATTCTTGACTTTTTACAAACAGGCTCTACATAAATAAATAAAAAAAAGACATTTTGAGAATCTTTTACTGTTTAATAACTTCAAATATCCCTATTTACTAATACTTTTTACATTTAAATTAACCTTGTATTCCACGAGATGTTGATGGTTGGGGTTCATTTTCCATCCCTTGTAAATCCTGTGCAGGGCTTGACGGGTGCTGCTGTGGTGCAATACTCTGTCGATCGCTTTGTGGCCTTGGAAAATCAGCAGAGAACTGTTCGCTGTCACTATCTGTAGATTCGTAATTAGCAGTTAGGTTAGGTTTCTTACTTATTATAGTGCAAAGAATATATTAAAACAGCCTGGAAATATATATAAGTACTGCTTTTTCTAATGCATGTATCTACATAACAGATCCTACCTTGCATATCCATTTCTTGTGAGCCTTGTGTTGTGTCCTGCCCCTGTGTTGTTCTTGCTTGTGGACCACCTCCCGATTGTACAGGGGTGGCACTGATGTTTGGAAACCATGTCTGCAACTGTCTATTCCACCATTCTAAAAAAGGAACATAGAACCGTGAGTGTGCCTCTTTTTCACATATTTATTACAATAAATACTACTAAATACAGCATTACACATAACCACACCACCCATATTGCTGTTAGGTTTATCTCTTTATTACACTCTATAACAACATACATCTTTTTAAAGCAATACTTATCTTGTAAAATAAATAACAAACCTTCTAATTCGCTTTCTTGTGACCCTTGTAATGTAGCATCTCCATGGGCCCCACTATAGGAAATCTCTTGAGACTCCTCAGGTAGAGTTAACAAGGCAAACAATTCATCATTAATGTCACTCCAATCTAAAAGAAAAATCAATTCATATAGTTGTACTTCTTGCTACAGAAAACTATAACCTTAATATATTAAATGTCTAGTTTGAAACTTGCCCCTCCAGCACCACCCCCTTACACATTCATTTTTTGATAACCTTTCATCATAAGTCCTGACAAACTTTACCATTTAAACAGTAGTTATGTCTGTATATTAATTAACATACCTTCTATTTCCCCTTGTAACTGATTTGCATTCATGTATAAATTATATTGTGAATCTGTAGGCATGGTGAGATTTGCGTATAACTCATCTTCCTCACACTCTGAAACAATAGTTGAAATGTAATAGAGGCTCTGCAGATAGACAAAACGACCACCCTGCCCCCCCCCTCACCACTCCCCAATCTATAGATTTACCCAGAAAAGAAAAAATAATACCTTCACATGCTTTCACACATTGCGAATCTGTCACCTCCTCCTAATAAACACATAATGGTTGATATTACATATATATATATATATATATATATATATATATATATATATATATATATATATGTGTGTGTGTGTGTGTGTGTGTGTGTGTGTGTGTGTGTGTGTGTGTGTGTGTGTGTGTGTGTGTGTGTGTGTGTGTGTGTGTGTTTTTATTTGTGCTGATAAATAAATAAAGGAAGACTAGTATAGATCTATTTCAAGCTATTTAGCTCTCATCAGCTAGCCATATCCTTACTGGGATTCAAACCTGTGCTCTATTGCCTCCCAGGCAGGGAGTTAACCATTTGAGCTACAGAGAACGACTCCTTTTATCAGCCAGCAGTTTTATCAGTTTTATCAGTTTTATTTTTTTTTTAAATAAAAACACAAATATAACAAAGGCAACAGTAAAAATATTGGGTTTCTGTCTGGATGGACTCTTGTGACGAGCCTAATGACAGAGAGTGGAAGTGTGACCTTCCTCCCACACTTGGGCATACCAGGGGTTGTGACTTTAAGTATATACCTCCCACCCTGGCTGGCTGATAAAAGGAGTCGTTCTCTGTAGCTCAAATGGTTAACTCCCTGCCTGGGAGGCAATAGAGCACAGGTTCGAATCCCAGTAAGGATATGGCTAGCTGATGAGAGCTAAATAGCTTGAAATAGATCTATACTAGTCTTCCTTTATTTATTTATCAGCACAAATAAAAACACAAATATAACAAAGGCAACAGTAAAAATATTGGGTTTCTGTCTGGATGGACTCTTGTGACGAGCCTAATGACAGAGAGTGGAAGTGTGACCTTCCTCCCACACTTGGGCATACCAGGGGTTGTGACTTTAAGTATATACCTCCCACCCTGGCTGGCTGATAAAAGGAGTCGTTCTCTGTAGCTCAAATGGTTAACTCCCTGCCTGGGAGGCAATAGAGCACAGGTTCGAATCCCAGTAAGGATATGGCTAGCTGATGAGAGCTAAATAGCTTGAAATAGATCTATACTAGTCTTCCTTTATTTATTTATCAGCACAAATAAAAACACAAATATAACAAAGGCAACAGTAAAAATATTGGGTTTCTGTCTGGATGGACTCTTGTGACGAGCCTAATGACAGAGAGTGGAAGTGTGACCTTCCTCCCACACTTGGGCATACCAGGGGTTGTGACTTTAAGTATATATATATATATATATATATATATATATATATATATATATATATATATATATATATATATATATATATATATATATATATATATATATATATATATATATATATATATATATATATATATATATAATGAAGATCTATATTTTAAATAGTTATAGAAGTACTCACATTAGCTTCTGCCATTCTGAAGCAGTCTTCTTCTATGGTCAGCCGTGCACAGTGTCTGAGGTTAATTGACCACCAACGTCTTATCAGCTTTTAAACAGCTATATCACACCTTTCCAATGGTGTTGACATAGAACGTATTCCTACAAACCTATTGGTGTTCCTGAAACCATGCCCCTAAAATTTGCTTTCTGTATAACCAATATCCCCAACCCCTCCTGAGAATTCTAAATGTCCTTTTGCCAATAGGAAATAACAACATACTTCAAAAATTCTTCAGTGTGTAGCTTTTATTAGAAACACAAAATTTTACATTAACATGCACTTATAATCAAGTTTTGTAACAGTTTGACATATCAGTCTTTTTAAAGATATAGGTGTCTCATCGCATATCTTTTTCATTAATAAGAGTGGTTCCTTTGATTTTTCAATGCTTTCTATAAACGCCTTGACTTCATTTAAGGTGTCTCTTGTGAAATATAATTTACTCATTTTGTCTGAAATATTAATAATTAGCCATACAATTTGAGGTCTAGATATTTGAAGACACATGCTTTTAATAAGGCTTGCTTCATCGGTTCCGTCCGTTTGGTCTTCATTTTGCAGGCATCCCATTAAACAATGCTGGAGAATTTTGATAATACAGTTCTTGACAATTTGCAACAACCCTGTATTCAGTTGTGTTGCCAGTTCTGAAAAAAAGACATATCTTACAATATATATTCTATTTTTTCAAATCGTGAAACTTTTTTTTGTTTTTTGTTTACATATAATGCATACCTTCATTGTTTGGTGGCTGACAGAATCGACAATAACATATCTTAACCGGTAAGTCATGTATACTCTCAATGTAAATTTTTTTACAAAGTTTCCTAATTCGCCGGGGTCTCTTTGCTGGCTCTGGTGTCATTTTCACATCGAATAAATCATCAATTGGTTCTTCATTA
>NW_028261390.1:32875762-32958262 GCF_051295495.1 Thamnophis sirtalis | reverse complement strand
TTTTCTATACTGCTAAAATCCACTTTTTTGTTTTCCCTTCACCCTATGTTTTCTGAAAAGTAGGAAGGCACAGGAATGGGAAAGAGAGAGAGCGGAGTCCCCTGACAATTGCATTATTGTGCTACACAACAACTTGAGACTCAAGCACAAGATAGGACTAAGAAGCAGGCCAGTACAGCATATTATTTATCAAAGGGAATATTACTCTCATGAAAGGCTCCTTTTTTGGTGAATAAGATTTGTATCCAAAAGCAAAATAATTGCCAAGTTACTGTCAGCTAAGGCAAAAATAGCTATGGTTATGCAGCACATCATAACTGTGGATGTGGAGGGACAGAGGGAGAAATCCTGCAACAGAATAATTAAAGCTGAGTTTTGAAGAAAATTGCCCTACTCAGTTTATAACATTTGCATTGGGGGGGTGGGGTGTTGGAATTGAAGTCTGTAAAATTGAAAAAGAAGGGGAAGAGGCTGCAAACAAAGTTGGAAGAGATGGATAAAAGCAACAAGAGCAAATGCTATTTTGGATTATAGTTTAGCATAGAATTTCAGGTAGAGGACAACTTCTGGTCTTTGGAAATAAAATCAAGTAAACATGAGACAATGAAATTAGGCTGACTATACCCATTGGCCAAATAAATTGATTCTCTTATGAGATTGCCTTTACTTCCTTCTTTCCTAAAGTTGTCTCTGCTCCAAGACTTTATTAAGTTGGGACTGCATAACTAAAAGATATTCTAACCTCTCCTTTGAGCAAATATACCATTATTTTCATGAAATACTATCTACAATTTACTACTTCCTTTGAGCATTGAAAAAGACTGCCTTCATCTTTTCTCACTTTTCTGTATGTGGATATATGTTTTGAACAAAAAGAGATGGTAGCCTGGCAGTGTGAATGATTGCTATTAGCTGTATTCTATTAAGAGCTAATTTGATGTACCGTAATAAAGGCACCACACTAGAAACAAGAACACTGTAAGTTCTAGTTCCTCTTAAGCATGAAACCACCCAGGTGACCTTGTTCCAGTTATATTCTTTCACCCCTAGAAAGCAGGCAATGGCAAATCACTGAAAAAATGTAATTTTAATAAAGGAAAAACAATGCACGACACTAATATAGAATTCTGAGAAAAGTATGTATACTTTGCTCCAGCCATGTCAGATTCTATATCTATGTTTATACACTAAAGATCAATGTGTTCTTCCTGGCCATGACTTTAATGTATAAAATCTACTAAAATATGGACATTTCAGACATGGCACTGAAATATGAATCATGCAATATGGAAAAGGAATATTTGAAAAATGTTATTTGTTTGCTCCTCCTTCTCTGCTGCATAAGTAAATGAAGTTATTTTGAGTAATATGGTCAATTTTGTTTTATCTTTCACCTATGGCAGTTTTCCAGGCCCTTCAATCTTTCCTATTATACAATACTATTATTATAATAATTACATTTGTGGTTCATTATATTATTAATTTTGTCGTATATGTATATTATTTTTAGTTAGTTTGAAGTAAACCAGTGAAATTTTAGCAACTTGCATGCATGCCGTGTACTCTAAGGTAAAGGTGCTCTTCGCACATATGTGCTAGTCATTCCCGACTCTAGGGGGCAATACTCATTTCCATTTCAAAGAGGAAGAGCCAGCACTGTCCAAAGATTTCTCCATGATCATGTGGCCGTCATGACTAAATGCTGAAGGTGCACGGAATGCTGTTACCTTCCCACCAAAGGTGGTCCCTATGTTTCTACTTGCATTTTTACATGCTTTTGAACTGCTAGGTTGGCAGAAGCTGGAACAAGTAATGGGAGCTCACTCCATTATGTGGAATTAGGCATTTGAACCACCAACTACTGAACTGTCTGATCAACAAGCTCAGTGTCTTAGCCAATGAGCCACCACGTCCCTTGGGGCAGTGTACTATAATCAGTTACAAAAGAGTACATATATAAACACAGACATTCAAATAGAAAAATCAGCTTTAAAGGGGAGATAATTAAAAATAAAAATATATGTTTATTCTAAATAGAAAAACATACAACTTTTTAAAATAATATATTGTTCATGTTTCTGCTTCCTCCTAATTGTATGTATTTATTTTCAAATGATATAATTTATGTCATTAAATTACAGAGAGGTCTGGGCAAAACTGCCTGGCAAGAAATGAGTTCTACTGCTTCTAGCTGTATGATAACTCTTCAACCGTGATGACAGTTTTATTGTCAAAAAGAATATTCATCTAAGCAAATTCAGAGTGTTGATAGAGCATGGTGAAAGGCAAGCAGAGACAACTCCCTGGAAATTCATCTGTATTAAGTGTGTATAATTCCTTCAGAATTTCAAGTATTTGAACAAATGACTAATACTTGTTATATTTTCTATTTCTTGAAAATGTTACAGAACATGAGCTATTCTAGTTCTTGCTTGCAAAAACATTTAATATAAGTATCTATTATTTCTATTAGACTCTAGCTTTGGGGACAAAATTACAGGACAAGGCCTTAAAGCTGTAATATCTAATCCTGCCTCTTGACAGTCTTTAGTGGTTTAAAAATAACAAACTGGAAGAGCAATGTCCAAAGCTGCATACCGTAGAACAATCTTTTTTCAAAATGGAAAATGTATTTCAATCTTTTCCCACAAACAATTAAAATTTAATTTAATTTTGCTATTAGCAACCTAGAGTAATTTCAATAAATATTGCCAAGTTATTTGTCAAGAAAAATATAGCAAAAATTTGTTCTCTGTATTATGTAGGAAAAAAAGAATGTAAGATAAAACTAGAAGACATTCCAAACAAGAGGGTATTTCTATTTTTTTAAAAAAAATCTTTTTTATTTAAAAAATCTATATTACTTTAAAGAACTAATCTTGTGGCTCCTCTTTCTTTCCTGTCACCTTGATCACAAAGGTAAATAGAAGTTCTTCACCCTGCAATGCAGAAAGTTGTACCATGCACCTTTTCTTGAGATTTCCTGGAGAGCTAATAGATTTCAAAAATTGGCATGAGATTACAGCTTTTGCACAAACACATTTATGTTTTCAGTATTGCCTGCCTGTCAAAATAGTAGGATTTTTTTTTCTTATGATGATCTATTATTGTATCAATTGAAAAAGAAGCAATCATGAGGGAACAGCACCTTTAAACATGTTCAAACTATCTTCTGGTGAGAAGTACACCAACACTGTAAATGTTAGGAATGGTAGGTTAATTTCTTTTGAAGTTCTAAAGCACTTCAGTCCAAATAGAGGCCTTGAATTAAATGTTAAACAGAATGTTAATGAATCCTTTCAGAATAATGTTACACCAAATCTCCTAATCTCTAGGCTCTTATAAAAACAGTATTTTAATCTTTCCAGAAACATATTGTCCCATCAAAATTTCTTGGCCAGACATGATGAGAAAAACATAAAATATTAAAGAGCCTGCCTGTACTAAAAATATAAAAAAACAGAGATCATAAAAGTATATATGATCTGAGAATATTATAAAGAAAATATGTTTCCTTTCTCTTAATACTAGAATCTGGGAAGTTATCTGTCAGGGAAAACGAATGAAATTTATAAGTTCTGGATTCAGAAGTTTAAAGCAATTTCTATAATGCACATGCCACAAAGTAAAATGACACAGGCTTTAAAGTTTTCAAATGGAATCAGATAGCAAATTAATGATATTGCTATATTAAGAGCCAGTGTGCTTCTCATATGAGGTTTTTTTTGGCATCAGGGAAGAACTGTTATCTTAATAAATGTCTTGAAATTCCGAAGAAAATGTGGCTGGTTGCTACTATGAATAGAATTTCATGGGCTGACTCATTCAAATTTCTTTTTACAAGTACCAAGATATTTTGTTAGACGATAAGCATATAATGATCTATTATTCAAACAAGATACATTTGATTTAAATTTTGTTTTATATACAGGTGAAACTCGAAAAATTAGAATATCATGCAAAAGTTCATTTATTTCAGTAATGAAACTTAAAAGCTGAAACTAATATATGAGATAAGACTCATTACATGCAAAGCAAGATAGTTCAAGGCATGATTTGTCATAATTGGGATGATTATGGCGTACAGCTCATGAAAACCCCAAATCCACCATCTCAGAAAATTAGAATATTACATGCAATCAATAAAACAAGGATTGTAACTTGCAACTTTTGCATCTCATTTGGAAACCAAGGACACAGAGTATGGAGGAAGAATGGAGAGGCCAATCAAGCACAGTAATCGCATGGTCATTGAACCAGTTTTTGGTGCTTTTGGCAAAAGTTGCTCTCATCAGAAAAGAGGACTTTGGACCACTGAGCAACAGGACTTTGGACCACTGTGCTTCATTAAGACCAGGGTCAATGCAGCCGTCTACCAGGAGATTTTGGAGCACTTCATGCTTCCTTCCACAGATGAGCTTTATGGGGATGCTGACTTCATTTTCCAGCTGTCCACACTACCAAAAGCACCAAAACCGGGTTCAATGACTGCGGGATTACTATGCTTGATTGGCCAAACTTGTCTGACCTGAACCCCATAGAGAATCTATGGGGCATTGCCAAGAGAAAGATGAGAGACATAACACTGAACAATGCAGAAGAGCTAAAGGCCGCTATTGAAGCATCCTGGTCTTCCATAACACCTCAGCAGTGCCACAGGCTGATAGCTTCCATGCAGGGACGTGCAGTCAGGGGAGGCAGAGGAGGCAGAGCTTCACCACTGTCATCATGAAAAGAAAAAAAATGTAAAAAGAAAAAGACTGAGCTAGTTGCTGCCAGAGTCACAATGGATGACTCTGCTTAGTGCTTAACTGTTTAAAAAAGCCTCTAAAAAGTGCCCTCTACAGGAGGCGGCAGGAGAATGAGGTGCCTCATCTAGTCTGACTTTATGATCACTTGAGCAGAGCTAAGCAAGGGTTAAAAGCCGAAAAATTCCTGATGTAATTAGGCATGTCATTCTCTTGCCTCCTGTATAGGGAGTTTTTTTAGAGGCTTTTTTAAACAGTTAAGCAGAATTATCCACAATGTGACTCTGGCAGCAACTAGTTCAGCCTTATCTCAGCTCTTGCCCTTTTCCTTTTACATTTTTTTTCTTTTCATGATGACAGGCAAGAGCAGAGTTGAAATCCTCTCTGAAACAGCTGGAAAATGTATGTGTAGAGGAAGGGGGAGGAATTCAAACTTCATCCTCAAGTGTAGTTTGATTGCATGCAGAGATACGGTGCCTTTTCTCACACACACAAACACACACACACACACACACACACACACACAGACACAAACCTGGATAAAAGTACATAAGCCCAGCTTCACTGATTACAAGTTTGAAAAGGCAACATGGCTCCACCTGCAATCAAAGGCTCGGATTGGAAGGCAGCAGGGGAATGGGGGGGGTATGGCAGAGGAGCGGCTTTCAAGCCATTGGAAAATATATCCAATCCAACTTCTGTGTTTGTGTTTGTATGAGATTGAGTGAGTGAGAGAAGGATCCAACTTCTCTTTGTGCGTGTGTTTGTTTGAGAAGGGGGGAGGGAGAGAGGGAGGAAGGAGGGGGAGGGAGAAGAAAAAGAATTTAGGAAAACTTTTTCGCAAAGGAGAAAAACAAATGCTGTCGCTTTAAATCAGAACTGAGCATGCCTGGCTGTGGAATTCTGGGAGTTGAAGTCCACAAGTCTAAAAAAATTTGAAACCCCTGTGTCAGTGCCTCACCAGCAATAAACCTCACCGCACATCACTGCTTCTATGCCACACTGCATTGAGACAGTAATTGCTGCAAAAGGGGCCCAAACCAAGTACTGAGTACATATGCATGCTTATACTTTTCAGAGGTCCGATATTGTACTATGTACAATACTTGTTTTATTGATTGCATGTAATATTCTAATTTTCTGAGATGGTGTATTTGGGGTTTTCATAAGCTGTAAGCCATAATCATCCCAATTATGACAAATCACAGCTTGAATTATCTTGCTTTGTATGTAAAGAGTCTTATCTCATATATTAGTTTCACCTTTTAAGTTGCATTACTGAAATAAATGAACTTTTGCAAGATATTCCAATTTTTCGAGTTTCACCTCTATAAGCCATCCAGACTTAGATCTTCCAGTGTACCATTTCAAAAAGTGATGAGTCAATACTTTTTTTTTCAAATGAATGATAGAAATTATATATCCATCCCATGTCTATGGATATCTTCTAAACATTGATAGATATTAAAATATAAAAATTTAAATGAAACAATTTGGAAAAGTTATGTCACAACACTGCATAACTATATCGAAGTGTAAAAAAGACTGAGCATTGGTTTCTAAGGTCTTTTTCTCAACTCAAACTCCAATACATTGCCCCACTTTAAACCAAAAATACTTGCCACCAGGCAAATGATTAGTTGTGGGTCCATTCTAATAAACATAAAAAATCATAAAAATCCTGGCTTCGAGGGGAGGAGCTGCCGCCGTCGGGAGCTCAACCAAGCTCCTGCCAGGACTCTGGTTCGTATATCTTATAAGATCTATAGATATCTCCCCTTTCTGGCAGAAAGGGGCAGGGAGAAGGTCAGTCGTTAGGATCTCTTTGTAATTCATAGCTTTTCTTTTTGCTGTGAATGAAGAAGAGGTTCAACATTAGCTGAGCCTTTACTCCGGCCAGTTTTCCGCGCTGCCTTTTTTGCAGCCTAGGCAGATTGCCTCCCCCCCCAGGACAAAGCTAAGTTATTTAAAAGCCAATCCGGGCGGGGACTATTCCCGAGGAATTTCTTCTATCACTATTTAAAATACCAGCTTCAATTTCGCAAAAGGCTCCCTTTCTTTTTTAGCTGCGTCACAAGATGGCGATCTCGTAGCTTTTGTGTTTGATCTGACGCAGCTAGCTGACCCTATCCTCCTGAAGGCTTCTCCGTACTAATTGCTAAAAGATTAACTGAGGGGAGCACAGACTTTGATTTTTGGCTCGCTTGATTGCTTGTCTTTTATTTTTATTCTGGAATGGCTCCCAAACCTAAACAGAAGCGCTTCCTTAATAACATATCTCCAAAAACTGCTATGAAGCCGCTACCCTTGTCTCCTACACCCTCCACGGGAGATTTGCTAACACAAGAATTCCTTCTCAAAACGCTTAATGATTTCAGACAGGAGATTAATCAACTGATATCGGATTTATGTGATCAATTTGATGCTAAAATTGCTCAGGCAAAGCAGGATATGATCGGAGTAATGACAGTCATGACAGATTATATTGCTGAAACGGAGGACAAATTGGAACTTTTGGAAGAAACTAACCTTAATCTGATATCAAAAATTCAAACGTTAGAACAGGAAATTGCATCTGCCCAAAAAGAACTTGTCATGATAAATTATAACAAGTCTGCCTTTGCTATACGGGTTAGAGGGCTGCGTGAAAACCAACAGGAGAATTTGAAACAGACATTCTTTGAAGCTTTCAGTCGCTTGGTGGGAAGTCCGGGACTTAACTTTGATTGGCAGATTCAAAGAATTTACCGCCAGAATTCCTGGGTAGCAAAACAGCGACAGCTTCCGAGGGACATAATAATATACTTTACTACAAGGGAATCTAGAAATGAGATAATACAGAGGCTCTACGGAAAGAGGTTGAGAATTGATGGGGATGACTTGATTGTTTTTAAAGAGATACCATTTCAAATATTAAGAACAAGAAGACAGTACGCTTTCTTAACCGAAGAGCTCAGAAACTCTCAGATTTCATACAAATGGGAAGTCCCAGCTGGTATTACAGTTACATTTGGCAACCAAAAACACCGCATTAACTCCGTCTGTGAAGCCCGAAAATTTTACTACGAGACCCTGAAGGCGGGACTTCCTGATTCATCCGGATCTGGGGAGAGACAAGGAGAAGGAGAAGACAAACAGCGAGACACGTGGCTACAAGGCGGAGGGTGTTGCTTTCCTCTTCCGGAAGGGCAGAAGACTAAAGAATAAAGACTAAGCGATGTTTTTAAAGCTTTATGATTTCCGTCTGGGATAAAATGGAAAAGTGGCATATTGATGATGAGACATGGAGACTGAAAGAAGCGTTGCTGATTGTGGACATATATTCTACAGAAATTTTGTCTGAACTCTAACTCAAATTGTGCATGAACTATTTTCTTAGGCAAGGAGAACGGAAATTGTGATCTTTTTGAGTTGCGGTTTGGAACGAACGGAGTTGGGAGGTGTGTGGGAGAGGGAAGGGCAGCGAAAGTTTAATTAGATTACCTGGGGCTAGAATGCAAGCTGATGTTTGTTTGAGTTGCTATATCAATATAAGGTTAAGAAAGATTGGTCGGAGAATCTTCAGGAAAGTGGAGTAAACATGGGAGGAGCAATGAATGTGGATAAAATATATATGTGGATATGGATAAAGGCAGGGTGGAAGGTAAAAAATTTATATGTGGAGGTGGGTAAGGATAGAAAGGGAGGTGTTGGAAATGAAAAATGAAAGAAGTATTTGAGTTTAATGGTGTTATAGAAAGGTTTGGATATTTGGATAAAAAAGAGATAAATTAAAGGTCTGAATAGATAGACAAAGCAAGGAGATTTTTAGTTGGGGAATTCTAATTGATCAACTTACCTGGCTCTAATATAGTTTGAAACCCTGTAAGTAGCAAAATAATCGAAATTTGGAATGAATCACATTGTTTAAGATTTACAGATAATGGGAAGCTGTGTTAACGTAGTGGGTTTATTGACCCTTTTTGTTTCTTTCTTCTTTTTGTGTGTGAGTGTGGGTGTTTCTTTTTTGTTTTTTATTTCTTATTTTCTATTATTTTTCCTTTTTCTTTTTGGCTTTACTTTTATCTTATTTTTTTAATTTTAAAGTTAGCTGACCTTATTATACTCAAATGCTTGTTAAAGAACTATGCCGGGCATGGGACCTGCGAAGCCGTAAGGGGGTTAGGGAGGGGGGATTATAGAGGGGAGGGGGGAGGGGGGAATTACAGTTTCAATCCTTAGAACAATAAGAATTCACTTGTGTACTGTGGCTCGTTTTTCTTTTTTTTTTCTTTTTTTCTTTCTCTACTTTTATTGTAAAAAACAAATTGAATTGTATGGATACACCAAAGTGAGGAGAAGAGGGAAAGAGAAGGGAGAAGTAAAGAGGGAGTGAGAGGGAATGTAAGGAGGGTGAAATGGAGGGAGGGGGAGATGTCTGAGGGGGTAGGGAAGTAGAAGAGGGGAATGCTGGAGGGGTGAAAGGAAAGTTGGAGGGGGAGAAGAGAGGGTGTATGGGGGAATGAAGTGTTATGTGGGGTTTTTTTTTTTTTTCCTTTTTTCTTTTTTTTTATGCACAGTATATAAGTGATTGTATAAAATGAAAATGAAAATGAAATAAAATAAAATGTTTTATCAAAAATCATAAAAATCCAAATGCATTTTTCCTTTCCAGATAAAATTACAGTGCTCAAAATAAATCCTAATTTAACAATACATATGCAGTATATACATTTAATATATACCATATTTTTCAGAATATAAGATGCACCATTTTCCCACAAAAAAGAGACTGAAAATCTGGGTGCATCTTATACACTGAATACAGCATTTTTTGCCTCCTCAAACCCTGTCCCCTTTGCAAAAATGCTTAATTTTGCCCCCCTCCCCACCCCCCAGGAGCACTCTACAAGCCTCCTAAAGGCTATTCATGCCCCTTTTTTGGGGGGGAAAACAATGGGCCCATTTTCACAAAAAACGGGCCTGTTGGGGAGGTCTGCAGAGTGCAAAAACATTTTTTTTAAATTTGCCTCTTCAAAATTTTGGTGCGTCTTACACTCCAGTGCATCTTATATTTCAAAAAATATGGTACTCTGATTCTAAACTCATACTAGTACCATCAATAGCAGTACTTGTTAAAGTTGATCAATTAAAGACTAAAATATTAATAATTATTTGGATTCTGTTTTGTTTATTTGAGCTTCTTACAGTAATCAGAAAAAATGGTAACCTACTTGCCAGAGATTCTGAAAAAGTATTCCTTTTGTATTTGTGTATATGAATTCTATCAAAGGGATTAGAGCAGTAGCTATGATTTTTTTCGTAATTTTCAGTCTAATTTGTGGCAGAAGAAAACCAATACTACCATTTATATGGGACATATTTTGAACTCCATAAGAATTAAGACATACTCTCCCCTAATCCATAATTTAGCATTCTGGAGGAATGTGACTGTCAACCAATGTACTAAACATCTTTTTAAAATCTCATAAAATTCACATTTAAGAAATTAAATGCATAGAGAATGAAAGCATGCAAATGAAATCGATGTACTTCCTTGTGTCTTTATATGTAGCCCAAAATGCTCATCGGTTTTACACATTTGTTTAATTTATTCTATATGAAGCATTACAAAATATACAATAAACCAACTTTTAAAAATTAAAATCTTTGTTGCTCTTCCTACTTCTGATCAGAAAAATGTTTTCTTATTTGCATAATATATCTTTGTATATAAAGTTTAAAAAAATCTGGGTTTGTAATCATTAACTTTAAACCACCTAATTATAGAGCCTTAATTGTCTCTCTTTTTAATCAAGTAATTCTCTTCTTTCAGCCTTCTCTCTGGTAAACACATTAGTGAATCACTCAACTTCATTTTTATATAAAAATGAGGTCAAGGGTTTAGTTTACAGACCCCTCATAAAATATCTGGTGTTCTGAGTTGTTTCTTGGGTTATGGTTATTTAATAGTGATGACTCTTTGCTTTGTGGTGATGTTCAGATTATTTTTAACTAGCAATGTGAATGTGCTAATCTTCCCAGCATTTTCCATATACAGAAGCAGATGACAATTTATTTCCGAAAATTGGCTCAAAGTAGGACAAAAGTTCATCACTCAAATTGCTGATTTTCAGAGCTGCATTTATATCTTGTCATATAGCACAAACATTCACAGGCAGTATAAAAGACCAACTAGAAAAAGCAGTATTCTGCCAATGACTTATTTCATCTTTTTATTTATAATCTATATTATGGAATGCCATCATTCTTTCTGAGAAAAAAAAATTATCAGACCATTACATTCAAATAAACACTTAATTCTAAAGATACAACATGAAACTATAAGAACAACTACCATAAATAAAGATATTTGTTTAAATATTGATTTGATATTAATATTGATTTAAATATTGATTAAATATAATTTGTTAAAACTTTATCATAAAATACATGATTTTAACAACTCTCAAAACATGGGATTATAATAAGTTGATGTTATGTAGAATATTTCAGTGGTTACTTTCATCCTTTATGTTAGAAAAACAAAAAGTTTTCATAAAACAAATAAACACACAAGGCTGACTAGTCAAGTCCTCCATCTGAGGGATAGTATGAGGATGACTTTTGGTGCTCTAGAAACAATTTTTCTTTATTCTGCTTTCACATATTGTTATAAGGTGCATAAGATTCTTGAGAGAAGTGGCCTAAACATATCAGAAAAATTGTGGCTAACCCTAACATTTTCCTCTTACTTCTCTATTCTTTTTTTTTATTATGAGACACAAACTTTAAGATAGAATGGTTTCATGATGAGAGGCCTTTACAAAAAGTAGGTTCTTAGCTTTAAATAAGATAAAAGAGATATACTTATGAACTCATGGAGGGTGGAAGTCTCAAGACAAAAGGATTCAGCACTTCATAATAAATAAATAAATAAATAAATAAATAAATAAATAAATAAATAAATAAATAAATAAATAAATGTACATGTGTTTTATTTAATTTAATTTAAAGAAAAGAAACAAATCTGTTTGAAATACATTATCCATTGACTATGAAGTAAGTTGAATTACTTGGAAGTACAGAACAAAGACATGGTAAAATAGCCACCTTAACTTATTAAGGCCACTAAAGTCATGAATCCTATGTTCATTCACAATTGAACAAAAGATACTGTTAAAATTCATCTTGAGGTAGAATCTTTAAGCTGAAGCTGAAGACCCTGATTCAGATTTTGTTTCAATCTACTATTATAGAAAAGGACTGAAAAAGGAAATAATACTGCAGGAAATAATACTTAAATGACCAGAAGCATGAATGGTATTTACAGAAGATATTTGTTTTCTGGGACAAGGTTATAAATTATCTGGACAATGGACTGCTGGTGTAATCATCACAGACTGGGAAGACATTACAAGAAGGATGCTGAGGAGCTGGAAAGGGTACAAATAAAAAGCATCTAGGATGGTGAGAGTCTTGGGGTTCAGTCCTATGAAGAATGGATAAAAAAACTGGGAATATTTAGCCTAATAAATAGAAAGCTAAGGAATGACATGATAACAGCCTTTAAATGCTTGAAGGGATGTCACAGAGAAAAGACTGTGGATTTATTCTTTGTAATACCTGAGGGTAAACAAGAACCAATAGATGAAAGCTGTACAATTCTACAGAGGAATTATTGAGCCTGTCATCTGCATCTCTATAACTATCTAGTTTTGTTCTGCAATCCAACAAGACAGACACAGATTTCAGAGGATAATCAGCACTGCAGAAAAAACAATTATGGCCAACCTGCCATAATTCCATTGAGGACCTGTACACTGCATAAGTCAAAAGGGGGCTGTGAAAATATCTACAGAACCCTCACATCCTGGACATAAATTGTTTCAACTCCCAGCTTCAAAATGATGCTATAGAACACTGCATACCAAGACAACTAGAAAAAAGCACATTTTCCCCCGAATGCCATCACTCTGCTAAACAAATAATTCCATCCCCACTGTCAAACTATTCACTAAGGCTACATTACTATTACTATTAGTCTTCTCATCATTCCTATCACCCATCTCCTCTCACTTATGACTTCAGGACTGTAACTTTGTTGTTTATTTGTACTCTATACTATCATTAAGTGTTGTACCTTATCATTCTTGACAAATGTATCTTGACTTTTTATGTTCACTGAGAGCATAGGCACAGAAGAATTCCTTGTGTGTCCAATCACACTTGTCCAATAAAGAATTCTATTCTATTCTGTTCTGTTCTTTCTATTCTTTTCTACAAAGACAGATGAAAAGTTGAAAAAAAAGAAAATCCCCTCAACCAGGAGAATTATTAAGCAGTGGAAAAGCCTGCCTCCTAGAGTTATGAGTATTTCATTACTGGACTTGAATGGGGTAATTTGAAGATTCCTGCTCTGGACAAGAGTTTAGATTAAAAGACTTCCAGGATACTTTACAACTGTATGATTCTATGATTTCAAATAAAAATCTAAGATCAAGAATTGTGTGGTACAGGAATAAGAGATAAGAGTGGTTATTTTGAAACCTATTGTCATTAATTGAAAAATCAGAAAGACAATTACTTCATAGTGAAGTAATTGAGTAACTGAGCTTTCTGATGCTCAGAATGTAAAATGTTATAATTACCAGGGCATCTGTACAAAATTCAAATAGAATGAAGCTGGTGGTTCTGTTGAAATCATATGGATTAAAATAACACAGAGAAGGAATAAAACCATATAACTCAGTGTTTCCCAAACTTGGCAACTTTAAGACTTGTGGACTTCAACTCCCAGAGTTCTTCAGCCAGAAGAGCTAGCTGGAGAATTCTGGGAGTTGAAGTCCACAAGTCTTAAAGTTGCCAAGTTTGGGAAACACTGACATAACTACTAATATCAATCACTTTAGTAAGACCTTGGCAAAATTGACACTTAACTTGATTAGGCTATAGTCTTAATCCAGTCCAAACAGCATTGAGTAACTTTCATCCCCTCTCCAATCTTTCTTTTTAGGAAAATTTATTGAGAGGGCTGTGGACTGTTGGATTTAAAAGGCTGAAGCTTTTTACTCAAGGCTCAGGTTTGATTACAGTATTGAGATGTCAGTAATTGGGCTTCTGAAAGGGAAGGATCAGCAGAGAGCTCTAGCCCTAAATCCTTGCTGTGTGGGCTATCTCAGGGCTTTGGTTTGTTGCTGCTCTTCTTTAATATGTCCATGAAACTGCTAAGGGAAGATCATACACTGACAAGGGATGCAGTAACTATCAGTAAACTAAAGATATCTAGCTTTTCATCTCCACCCCTGGCCTACTAGGCAATGCATCCTTCATAATCCCCCTCTTATAGATGCTTATGTTGCAGAAGTATTCCTAGGGAGTCAAAATATAGCAAATAATAAATGAAGCATTGCACTATCACAGTGCAAGTGCTTCCACTTTTCTATATTCATTATTATTCTGTAATGTATATACAAATGAGAGGAGCAGAAATTGTGTTACAATGATACAATGCTGCTTTTATCATTTTGATGAAAGCATTAGATACTTCAGATAAATGAGTGACATATTTTGTGGGATGCCAAAGAGTTTGAATCTGAAGATGGTCCTCTTCATTTTTCTTCATTAAGATTTGAAAGAAAAAAATAATGAATGTGTTAATGTATAACTTGGGAGGGGCATTTTCTTGGTTCCTGTGGTATGAGATTACTCAAGAAAAAAAAAGCAACATCAACCACAAAAAGAAGTATGATGAAAGGTATGTTACCAAAATATGAGGACAGGAAAGGGAAGGGATAAAGACTGAAAAAGAAAACTTTTATTGAGAAAGAAAGATGGATGGATGGATGGATGGATTTAATTGGTAAAGAGAAAAAGTTAGAAGTTGGCATCCTTAAATTTCCATGAGATAAAGTATAAATATTTCTATTTCTGTGTACCATTCCACTATGACTCAAATTTAAAGCAGCACAATTTAAGAGATTAATAGAAAATGAAACAGGTGCAGAAAAAGGCAAAGCAGTTTTTTCTCCACTGGTGAATGAAAGTGTTATCTATTCATCAACAAGAAAATTACTGTGGCATTTGATGTGCTGTCTCCATTGTCAATTCATATTCTTTTCTGTTACTTCTATTTTAAACCACTGCACTCACCCAAAGTAAAAGGTAAAAATATCTTACATATTTTATACATTTTGAATCAGTCCTGGGAAAAGAAAAGGACACAATTTTAATAGTGCCATAGATAAAGATGACATAACCCATCTCATTCTTGGGCTGGGTACAGATAAAGAAAATATGACTCATAAAAGTTGTTGCGGTAGCATGTTTGTGTTATGGTGTTAATCTTCACAATATGTAGAGCAATAAATAGTAAATGTTTAGAATTCAGCCTTATATTCAGTAATAAGAAAAACTTCAGATTTGACACAGCTAGACAAGCAACATTATTGAAGAAAAGATATATAGAGGTAAAATAGATACATGGTTAGACAAACAGAAATTCTAGCACGAGAGTGCAACACCTATTAAAAAGGTGCTGAAGATTGATGATCTGTGCATCAAATTAGTGTTTTAAGCAAATAATTTGTCACTTCCTTCATCCCTTGTAGATTTTCTGCTTGTACATCTACTATGGAGGATTAGAAAAATACTGATGCAGAGGTCTGTAGCTGAATAAGGACCAAGAAAAGTTGACTTTGTTCTTCCCTGTTCTGCTGACAGAAGCAAATAAAAGGAAATTTGATTTCCAATGACACCAACTGGATTCATGCATTGATAGATTGAACCAGGTTGATTACAGATTTAAATACTTATTTGTAATTTTTTTAATCAAATAGTTGTACTTTCTCTTATTGTATACTATCCAAATTGGCTAGTGCTTATTTGTTCCTTTTGATTCAGCACTGTTTTCAATTTACCACCTTTGTATGCTCTTTAAAAGATTCTGAGTTGAAATTAGGTAATGAAGTAGTATGAAAACCAAATGTTTATTTCTAGGTATTTATACAAATTGGAATATAGCCAGAGATATGGGCTGACAGGCTGATGAACAAGAAGAGGGAGAAGGAAGAGGAGGAGGAGGAGGAGGAGGAGGAGGACAAGGATTGCCTCCAAAGAATTAAAAAGATTAATTAAACATATGATTGGGGCATATGCTAGAGGGAAGGCAGCAAGTTTCAAGCATTTAAGTACTACCTGCCCATTCTGTCAGGTATTTTCAAGGGAAATGGTTTATGCAGTCATATTTTCATGTTTATGAGTTAGTAATTACACATTCTGAATCATTGCAAAGTGAATTAAAATGCAGTATTTAAAGTACCATGAGTTTCTCCCTTGTACACCAGGTGTTTGGCAGTTGCTTAAGGACTCTTTTGATATGTATTAGAGAGCTTTAAATATGATACATCTGTGTATCTCTTTTAAAACACACATTGTAGTAGGTTTTTATGACCTGTTTTACAAACACCACAATTACATGTTAGGAATGATAAAATATATCACAACTGTCTCAAGCTGTTAAATAACATGCTCTCAGTCAACAGATTCAAAGTTACACATTAAATGTGGAAGATTCAGTATTGTAACCTTGTTCTATTGAGCAATATCAGCATGTGACATTGTTCTTAGGGGCTGATATCACCTAATAAAATTAATGCAGGCTCAAAGATTATGAACAGCCTCCCCAATAAAAGTGTGTGTGAGTTTCTGTGTAACTAACTAAATAGGAAAGGTGTGTTCCATAATGAAATTATAAAGAGCAGGAATATGGGCAGCATTAAAATCTAATAATTGCATTCTAAATGCAACATAATTATCATTTAAAAAAGCAGGAGCCTTTATTTTTGTTAAGCATCATTGTTTGTGTGTGTGTGTGTGTGTTTTCGTAAATTTTCACAGGTACAGGTATGCAGGTTTTGGTGTATTCGGGTCTTTTCCCGTGTAAGATTGAAGGTATCTTGGCAACGTTTCGACGAGGTTCCACTCATCATCTTCAGGCTGGTTTCTTCGTGCCTGTGCGAGCAAGGCTCACACACACACACACACACACACACACACACACACACCTTCGATTCCCAGTAAGAGTATGGCTAGCTGATGAGAGCTAAATAGCTTGAAATAGATCTATACTAGTCTCCCTTTATTTATTTATCAGCACAAATGGAACATACCTATACCTATACCTACCTATACCTATACCTATACCTATACCTATACCTATACCTATACCTATACCTATACCTATACCTATACCTATACCTATACCTATACCTACCTACACACACACACACACACACACACACACACACACACACACACACATATATATAATGATGTTTAATATGTATAGGAAAATCTATAACTTTTTAAATTAATGTTTAATTCCAAAGAAATAGCTGATCCAAATATACAGTAAGCATTCTATTCCAAATGATCTACTTGCTTTAAAGTATTTTATCTGGAAATTCTAGTGATCTCGCTCTAAAGTACAATATACAACCTATATTGTGATCTATAATATAGGTATAAAATAATATCCTTCTTTTAGAGGCATTTCTCCCTTTCTAGGCAGTTTAAGCATCTAAGCACTGCTATAACTCTACTAACCAAGGTGGAACAGAGCCATAGTGCTGGAAATCAGGCAAAATTTAAGCAAGCATCCCAAAATGGAAGTGAACATAAGTTCACATCAGAGCTTGTATGTGGTAAGAACACTGCCCAAGGTGTCCCTCTTGTTCTTGACACAGAACAACATTAGAGTTAAGAACTTGCCAGCTTTCTATAATGAAAATCTCATGTTCCCGTCTGTCACAAAGGCTTGCTTACTTCAATATAATACCAGTTCTTTTCTGCTCCAGGCACAGTTCCATATAACTTTATGGGACACTAAGAGAGTTAAATCATTACAATGATGAAAGGAGCAATGAAGCTTCTAGCTAGAAGGCAAAGAAATGGCTGTTGGAAGTTGTATACTAGAAAGCGAGTTGTAGCACAGTGGTACTGGGAATTTTGCTCCTGGAAGCAATTGTTCTTTGGATGTAGAGCTGTGCAAATTGTAACTTCAGAAAATACGCCAGAAAAATAGAGACCTGACTGACAGGCACAATTGTCTGGTTGCAAGGTTAAAGGATTAAATCATTCTTTACAAACACCCTTTGCCTATAGCTAGAATCAGATGTTACAATTTCAAACACAGAAATTCTTACTTTGTGGAAATAAAGTTCTAGATCACAGTGAAGAAAGTCCCACATTAAACTTCTGCCCCTCCTCCCATTCTACTATAAGTCTATAACAACCAAATTAAATATTTGATTTATTGTTACTGCTATCTTTAATATGTGTTCCTAGCATCCTACATTCAGGAATATTATTTTGCTGGTGAGGTTGGGCAGACTAAATATTAGTGTATAGACAGGCACTTTCTGTAAGTGCCATAGTATATTAGCTGTTGTGACTCAGCAGATGTCTGCTGTGAGTCTTTTCGGGATATAAGATTTGTTATGCAGCTGGGGCTGGTTAGAAGCAAGTTTGGAGATAAAAGGACGGATGCTGACACGCCCTAGTTGCTGGAGTCAATGTTCCTTCATGCGTCCCTTGGTTGATCATCAGTCGTGGTTTATGTAAGATTCACTTGGATAAGTGCTCTGTATGTCTGTAACCCTGATTCATAGAGACTTGGGGAAGAAGTGTTTTGCTTTCGTTTTCTTCAAATTGAGTTGCCATAAGAAAGATTTGTTTTCATTACGTTATCTGGTCAAAGACTTGTATTTATGTTATTTTTTGGGCTCGAAGCCAGTTTGAACTGTGAACTGATAAAGAAAAGTTCCTTTTAAGTTTGTCCTTGCCGTTTGTTCTCAAGCCGTGAAGGGGGGGACAGAACAGATTGCCTCCAGCCTGACAAGCTTCCTGACGGATCAAATGGCACAATTGCAGAGAGCTGCAAATTGCAGAGAGCTTCCCCCAGTCAAGGAGGAAGTGCCCAGTAGCCATGCCAGATAAATATGATGGGAGTCTGGCCATGTTTGCAGCATTCTTGGGACAATGCCAGCTGTTTATTAGCCTGAGAGCAGAGGACTTTCCCACTGACTGGACGAAGGTGGGATTCATGATTAGTTTGCTCTCAGGCACAGCGGCCCGGTGGGCTACCCCCTTGTTAGTTCAGCAGAGCCCTTTGTTGGATGACTTCCAGGGCTTCTACCAATATTTCAGACTGATGTTTGAAGATCCTATCAAAGGGGAAACAGCTGCCAGAAGTTTGAAATCACTGCAGCAGGGGACTGGGTCATTGCAGGACTATGTGTCTGAATTCAGGCTACATAGCCAGGATTCCACATGGAATGAACCAGCTCTAATGGACACGTTCCAAGATGGATTGTCTGAGCCCTTGCAGGATGAACTGGCGAGGGTGGACAGGCCACCGACATTCGATGCGTTGGTCCACCTGTGCCTCCGGATAGAAGCCCGGCTGCAGAGGCGAAAGCCTCGCTGTGTATTCCAAGAGACCACCAGCATGCCGGTTCAGCAAGAGACTGCAGTGGACTGGGAGGAGCCCATGGAGTTGGGTGCTGTCCGACCTCGAGTGTCATGGACAGAGATGGACAGATGACGTGCGGAGGGATTGTGTTTTTACTGTGGGGATCTTGGACACTTGGCAGGGAGCTGCCCCAAGAAGAACAAAAGGGTTGCGCAGACTGCAGCCATCCCTCAGCAACACACGATCAAGTCTGACAGCCAGCACGTTGGTGCAGCCGTGTTACCCCGTTCGCACAAGATAGCGTGCATTCAGAGTGTGTGGAGTCCCAGGGCGGATGCCCTGCTGAGTAAAGTAAAGAACTCCGACCCTGTGAAGTCGCTTCCACCTCGGACTGTTCTACCCATTGCATCCTGCGCTGTCGTTTGTCATCCCGTGAGCATGCAGGCTCTGGTATGGGATGCGCAGCAGGGTGAAGACTGGGTGGAGTGACAAAAGGCGGAAGTGAGGCCGGCGTCCCCAGGGAATTTGGAAGGGGATCTTTTGAAGTGTCGGGGCCGGCTCTATGTTCCCGCAGTGCACATCCATCGATGGGTGCTCGCGCAGATACATTGCGCATCTGCATCAAAACATTGGGGATTTGTTTGGACATTGCGCCTGGCCTCCCGTCAATTTTGGTGGCCCCATCTAAAAAATGACATACGAAGGTGCGTAAAGTCATGTGCTCAGTGTCATTGGGCCAGGTCTACAAAGAGAATTCTGTCGAGATTCCAGCCGTTGTCGACTCCGGTCCCTGTAACACTGGACTTTGTCTCTAGGTTCCCAGTGTGGTGCCAGTGTCTTGGACCATGTTCCGGGGAGGCCGTCACCAACCCTTCTGGGCCACACCCCGATCATCGAAACTGGGGGAAGGGCTCTGCAGGAGGGGATTGTGTGGTGGTTCGGCCGAAGTCAGCAGAGCTGTCGTCAACCTCAGACGGAAAGGGGGTTGGTGGGTTGGCCTTGCAGAGGGTGGAGGACCCTGGACAGGGAGTTAAGGCTCGGCCGAAGTCAGTAGAACTGCCGTCAACCTCCAATGGAAAGGGGGTTGGTGGGTCGGCCTTGCAGATGGTGGAGGACCCTGGACAGGGAGTTAAGGCTCGGCCAAAGTCAGTAGAGCTGCTGTCAACCTCCGATGGAAAGGGGGTTGGTGGGTTGGCCTTGCAGAGGGTGGAGGACCCTAGACAGGGAGTTAAGGCTCGGCCAAAGTCGGTAGAGCTGCCGTCAACCTCTGACGGAAAGGGGGCTGGTGGATCGGCCTTGCAGAGGGTGGAGGACCCTGGACAGAGTGTTAAGGCTCGACCAAAGCTGGTAGAGCTGCCATCAACCTCCGATGGTAGGGGGGCTGGTGGGTTTGCCTTTTGGAGGGTGGATGACCCTGGACGGGGTGTCGACGCCGGGAAGGGTGGAAGGAAACATGGTGGCCACCAGATACTTAAAGAGTTCCGATTCACTTTGTCTCTAGGTTCCCAGTGCAGTGCCAGTGTCTTGGACCATGTTCCGGGGAGGCCGTCACCAACCCTTCTGGGCCACACCCCGATCATCGAAACCGGGGGAAGGGCTCTGCGGGAGGGGATTGTGTGGTGGTTCTGCCGAAGTCAGCAGAGCTGCCGTCAACCTCGGATGGAAAGGGGGTTGGTGGGTCGGCCTTGCAGAGGGTGGAGGACCCTGGACAGGGAGTTAAGGTTCGGCCGAAGTCAGTAGAACTGCTGTCAACCTCCGATGGAAAGGGGGTTGGTGGGTCGGCCTTGCAGATGGTGGAGGACCCTGGACAGGGAGTTAAGGCTTGGCCAAAGTTGGTAGAGCTGCTGTCAACCTCCGATGGAAAGGGGGTTGGTGGGTCGGCCTTGCAGAGGGTGGAGGACCCTAGACAGGGAGTTAAGGCTCGGCCAAAGTCAATAGAGCTGCCGTCAACCTCTGATGGAAAGGGGGCTGGTGAATCGGCCTTGCAGAGGGTGGAGGACCCTGGACAGAGTGTTAAGGCTCAACCAAAGCTGGTATAGCTGCCATCAACCTCCGATGGTAGAGGGGCTGGTGGGTTTGCCTTTTGGAGGGTGGATGACCCTGGACGGGGTGTCAACGCCGGGAAGGGTGGAAGGAAACATGGTGGCCACCGGATACCTAAAGAGTTCCGATTCAAGGGGGCTATGCCTCCAGAGGTTTGGGATTCATGAAAAAGGCACCAAGGGAAATGGGTGCAGGTCATCTTGGGGACACGTCATCCCAACCATTGGACCCCAGGGAAAGGGCCCTGCGGTGGGGGATAGTGTTGTGACTCAGCAGATGTCTGCTGTGAGTCTTTTCAGGATATAAGATTCATTGTGCAGCTGGGGCTGGTTAGAAGCAAGTTTGGAGATAAAAGGACGGATGCTGACATGCCCTAGTTGCTGGAGTCAACGTTCCTTCATGCGTGCCTTGGTTTGTACAACATTGTTTGATCATCAGTCGTGGTTTATATAAGATTCACTTGGATAAGTGCTCTGTATGTCTGTAACCCTGATTCATAGAGACTTTGGGAAGAAGTGTTTTGCTTTCGTTTTCTTCAAATTGAGTTGCCGTAAGAAAGATTTGTTTTCATTACGTTATCTGGTCAAAGACTTGTATTTATGTTATTTTTTGGGCTCGAAGCCAGTTTGAACTGTGAACTAATAAAGAAAGGTTCCTTTTAAGTTTGTCCTTGCCGTTTGTTCTCAAGCCGTAAAGGGGGGACAGAACAATTAGTTATCAAATTTTGAAAGCTGTAACATATTCCTTGCAATGCCTAAAAAGATAAAATAAATTTGCTTTAATTTAGGAGATGTCAGCTACAGTCATTGGTCAGATACTTATATTAAAATTACATTAAAATAACAGGAACTGCACCCCAAAAAATAAGAAGTAATGCCAAGACAAATTATATTTAATTTGATTTATTTAATGTGTTAAACAATTTGGAAGTTGCTGAGGTCAACACCCAAAGCTTTTAGTTTCTACATGAATCCCTGGAGTCTTAGGTTATCTATATTCTGATTATTCTGTGATTATCTTCTTTTGTATATAAGCTTATCTAAACACATTATTTTAGTTACCAAACACAATCTTACTGAGAGTGCATAAAACTAAATGCACTTTCTTGGCTTTCCACATAAAAGATATTCATCCTAGCCAGGACTCAGAGCCTTTTTGGGGCTATATGTTTCCCACCTTCATCCCATTCTTCTTGTGGGTCTTTATACAGTCTAGAATTAAGTGGCAACTGATTAGGAATATTGATAGCACAATCTTAGCTGTGATAGGTGGTGGTGGAAGAATGGCAATCCTTCTTCTGATTGTCTGAAAGCTCAGGAAAAAGGACTATGGATCCATCCCTTAGGTCTGACAGACCATCTATTGCTGGCTACAGGATGGAGCTGTGAAATGTTCTCATTTTCTAGCATTTTCTAGTATTATGTTGAAAGTATCAATTTTTAGCTGGTTTAGTCTGAAGCTTACCGCTACAATGAAATTACTTGAGGGGAAATAGATGGGAACCTATTGCAAAATATGCCTATTATATTCATCCTATTGATATTAGTCTGTCTCTCTCTCTTTCTCTCTGTGAATCTTTATCAGTTTTATTGCCTTGTGTTTTCTTACACGAGAAAAGACATTCATTAATACAAATAATTCAAATTCTGTACAGTGCAGCATTGTATTTGATTGTTTATTAGTTTTGTCTCCTTCTATAGTCCTTGAATGAATCTGTGTTTGAAAAATATTTTCAGAGTCATTAAAATGGAGATCTAAAATTATTTCCAGAAAAAGGTTGTGTTTTTTTTCAATCTTAACACCTTTTCTTTTCCTCCCTCTCCCAAAGTGTTCTTTCTTTATCTGTCTTAGTTTGTTCTCGGTGCAATCAAGGTACTATTCATAGTTTTCTGTTCTTACATTTCTAAGCCTTTTACCAGAAAATTTCTCAATGTACAAAGGGACTTGCTTTGGAAAGTGTAGGCAGTTTGCAAATGGAGGGCTGCATGTATCCATTAACCTATTTTCTATAGGGCTGAAGCTGGCAGGATGGGAACTAAGTCCAGTCAGAACCATTGAGTAAACATAAAACACATAGAAGCTTTAAAGACTGAGAAAAATAACTTTAAAAATCTGTTAATTTGGGGAACACAGAAAAGCCTACAATCTATAACCAATTTCTAACACATACAGACTCAAGGTTTGATTGCTGTATTCCACAATAAGCTGAATTTCTGCAGCTAGCTACAGACTGACTGGTGAAGTTTCCTGAGAGAGGCAATTTAGTGTTAAGTGTATTCTGAACTTAGAAGTTTTTCTTTAATAGACCAACTATGACTTCAAAAGGAAGACTGATCATTTAGTTTTACTGCATGCACATTATTAGATATAATATGTATTTAGGTTTATATAAGCACACTAATAATATGTGTTAAAACAGTGATTAAGAGTGAAATATACAGTTACAATATAAAAATATACAGTTACAAATATAAAAACTCCATACTTTGGAAACATGAATCAAAATATAGGATTTTTATTTTACAACAGAAGAATGTGACATAGAACTGAAAGCATATATGCAGGAAGATCACTGACATAATAATTTTAATTATCTTCAATCCAGATTTAAAACAAATATAGCTAATTATTTTGATTAAATCCTTTAATATAATGCCATTAAAATATTTTATATTTTTTCACTATCACAGTGAAATTACTTTTCACATTGTGTTAAACTTTCTAGGAAATTATAGCTGTGAAAGTCTTTAGCCAAATGGCCTTTATATGAAAATAGGTTTGAAATGTTGGACACTGAAGTCAACTGAAAATTGGTCTTCATGGTTTGTATATTACCTAGGGGAAATTGAATTATTGTCTTGGCTCAAGAAAAACATATTGTAGTTGTAAATTGCTGTTTAGTTGATGCTAGAGTTAAAATATAGCTGGACAGATGCCCAGCTATATTCAGTATGAGATCTTGTTGAACTACAGATAGTCCTCAACCTACAACCACTTGTTTACTGACCATTAGAAATTATAACAGAACTAAAAAAAAGTGACTTACAACTGGTTTTCACACTTAGATTGTTGCAGGGTTACATTTAGACACTTTGGCAACCAGCATGTACTTTTGAAGGTTACAGTATGCCAGGGTCACATGATTGCTATTTGTGATCTTCCCAACTAGCTCCAGAAAGAAAGTCAGTGAGAAAAGCCAGATTGACTTAATGTCCATGTGATTCACTGAACAACCATCTTGCTTACCAATGGAAGTTCCAGTCCCGATTGTGGCTATAAGTTGAAAACTACCTGTACATAGTTTAATAAATGTAAAATATTAGAATTTTTATCTAAAATCTATTCTATATGGAAGCTTAATCATATCTTTCAATATCCAAAATTGGTTTCCATTACGCTTCACATCATTTTTAATTAGGTTGTTCAACTTTCACATGTACAAATTGGTTAAATAAGGAGAGACATGGAGAAGTGTTATAAGACTTTGGAAGTCCTAGATTAGAGTGTATTGAAGGAACTCTTTCCTCAGCAACTTTTCTATCCCCTTCTACTCTTCCTTTTAGCTGGAATTGCTGATATTTCTGATTTCTATATCCTTCTGATATTCTCCTCCCTCTATCAATATTTTCACTGCAACAATAGTTACCATATTTGTTATTGGTGGTTTTGATATATATAAAAGGTCATACCAACTGTGGAAGTTGCACATGCTACATCCTTTTAAAAGCAATATATATTTCTACCTATAAATAACAGGCATGAGGATGTATCATTCCTACCATTGGGATGCACAGCTAATTATAACACTGACATGATAGGAAATATCTCCTTTGCTTCATTGGCACCACAACAATCCACAAAATAAGCTTGTTGTTGGCTTATATCAAAGTATGATTATGATTTCCTTAAAATAACATACATTTAACCATCTTTGCTACATGACTAGAAGGGCTCGTGATCAATAACACCCCAACTAAAATTTATAGTGACAGTATTAACAGATTTCAAGTCCTTGAAATTAGCTGTTTTTTCTACTAACTAGTATCAATATCACCTCTGAATACCTCTGTGTACTAGAACAAGATGGAATCCCTGCAAATCAGTCATTCTATTGTCAACTGTTATAGCTTCCTCAGGCTTGTAGAAAGACTGAGTTCAAAAGTTATGAAATATATATATTATATTTTTAAACATTTAGGTGACTATAATAAAATGTAGTCACTATGTCTACAATCTTTAAGATACAGGATTGTGAAATATGATGAACAAGGTGTATGAAACAAGTAGCATTCAAAGCTAAAATAAAGAGTTATGACTTAATAGAAAAAGAGCTTATTGAATATGAACAATAATATTTTGTGTTCAATATTCAGGTTTATCAATCTAAAAAGTATAATGAACATCTATTAGAGGTATTTTTGATCTTTTTAGATTTGTTAGATTTTAAATGTTAGATTTTTTAAAAATAGTTTTGGTTCCATGAATAATATTAAATATGGAATTATAACATCTTTTATAATGACTTTTCTTAGAGTCTACAAATTAAATGAGTAACTAGGTCTATTAACAAAGCAAAGTAGTTATAAAATTGAATGAATGTAACTAATGCTGAACTGAACCGTTGGGATAAAGTACACTTGCATATTTTTATTATAAAAAATGAAGACATACTGTAAATAAACAAAGAAGCAAGCAATTCTACCCTGTGTATAATGATATAATTAAATAGCTGTTACATTAATTCTTACAAAATTCAACAAAATGCCTGTACTTAAGCCTATTTAATATAGTGAAGTTAATGAAATTCAGCTGCCATTATGTGAAGAATTATTAGCCAGCTGTATTTGCATTAGATTGAATGACATTCTGTAAATGTTGAATTTATGTAGATTTATAAGTACATCTATAAAAAGATATCTGAAATGTTTGTGTGTAAGTGTAGGGGAATATGTTATACACCAGGAAGGATATAATCTGATAGCTCTTCCTGAAGTTCTGCAGCCTGATCATAATTTTTCTATGTTTGGGGAGGATATTAAGGTAACTATTGATGTGGTCCATAGATTATCATATTTTTTTTAAAAAGGAAAAGCAACTTTATTAAGTATTTTTAAAGAAAAGACAAAATGTAATTAACAAAAAGAAAAGAAGACTAAAAAAAGGAGAGAGAGAAAGGAAGAAAAAAATTAAAAAGTAACAAAAGAAAGGAAAGAAAAAAGAAATGTTAAAAAATAAAAACTTCTGACTATCTTCAGTACAGGTACAAATATATAATAATATACAAACCAAAGAATACAAAAATACTTTCCTAAAACTATATAGCAATAGCACTTAGACTTATATACTGCTTCATAATGCTTTACAATCCTGTCTAAGCAGTTTACAGAGTTAGAGTATTGCCCCCAACAATCTGGTACTCCATTTTACCCACCTCAGAAGGTTGGAAGGCTGAGTTAACCTTGAGCCGGTCAGGATCAAACTGCTGGCAGTCAGAAGAATTATCTGCAATACTGCATTTGAACCACTGTACCACCACGCTTCATGATATAACAAAATAATCACTTGTCGACAGGAAGTTCTCCAGCTGGACAGACGTGGGGGTTGTGGACTCTTAAGAGTCTCATGTGAACCCTCTCTGACAAACCATGTCTGAAGATCCTTTTGGATCAGAACCCCCACTGGAGGCAGGGGTGAAGAAGGGCAGTGTCTCATCAGATCCTGAGGGAAGCAACAGATCTCTTGCAGGTCAGAGATTTGCTTATGAATCAGAGTCCGGGCAGCAGCCTTCAACATGGCTGACAAGATGCTGGCTGTTTGTCAAAGCAAATAGAACAGGAGGGGACTGGAAGAGATGAAAGTCCGGGTAAGAACATTTATCTAACTCACAACTATAAATTAAACTTGGAAAAGGCAAAGAAATCTTGAGAACATAAATAATATTGATGGTCAGATCGGGACTTTCTTTCTCCAAAAGAAAAGGAAGAAAGGAAGGTGGAGGGTTGTAACACCCCCCCCAAAAAAAACCTCTTTGTTTGAAACGCTTTTGGACAGAAGGACCGAAAGCAGAAAAGTGACAAACTCATGCAATTATAAACTTTAAATTTGGTTTTGGATCTTAAAAAGAAACCAATACCCAAAGGGTGTACTTTTACTTTGTTTTAATTCCTTCCAGCTAATATAACTAAGAAAAAAGCACATCTTCTTACTTAACAGATAACTTAACCTTGACTGTGTGGGAAGTTTTAATTAACAAACTGCCATAAATCAGAATTTGGAAAAATAGGAGGCAAAGAGAAACTTCTGGCTGATTACAAGCTTGCTACAAATGACTGATTTTGAGCAGTTATTAAAGGAAAGAACAAACATCAGACTCAAGACCTGGGAAATACGAAGGGGTTTTTTTCTCTTCTCCTTTCTCGTCTTTTTTCTCTCTTTCTTCTGCAAAAGATTAAGATGACATCAGCTTCTCTTCTGGTTTCAAAGTAGTTGGATTATCTAAACTTAAGGTGGACCAGAATTTTGAAATAAAATTTGTATAACTAACTGCAATCTTGGAACTGGATATTAAGGAAGAACAAAAGACTAAGATGGCTCCCATTTGTCAGGCCTGCAGCAGTTCCTTTAAGAATCGTTGGCCTGCCACACTCTCATTAAGGGGGGTGGGAATTAGCAAGGGGTAGAATGTGTTGTTTTCAAAATAAAAAATTCCTTTCTAGAAGCTCGAGGTCATCTTTTGTCTCCCAAACCTTTGCACCTGATCGGAAGCAGTTTGGCATAGGTGTTAGCATGGAAGAAGAAGATTGGACCATGTGATGGACTGTGGGTGTGGGGACAAGATCATGAACTTTTAACTGGGTGGGATTCGGATGTAACTTCCAGAATTGGGATTCCATTGCACGATGCCAGCATCATGCCAAACATGCCAACATTTAAGGATAGTTTTCCCTTTGACTCTGATTTAATTCTGCATGATATTTGGAATGCTGACATTATCCCAATTCTCTTTTAAGATAAGTTATCAGCATCCAAGTTGGGAAGCTGTCAGGGGGTACTGAATCCCAGTTCTGACCCAACCCTGGGCAGTACAAAAATTCAGTGAAGATTGAGGAAGAAAAAAATGCTGCTGAGAAAGCCAAAAATGACGAGGCTCAATATGTGCCTTCTAAAGAAATAGTTGAAGCTGCAGAGATTAAGGAAAGGGAATACCGATTGGGAGCCCAGCGAAAGGAGTTCCGCGATGATGCCTCAAGATTTATGACTTCTAAGGAATGCCTGCTAGAAGAAGAGGGTGTTGCCAGGGAAACTCCGACAGACGCCTGGACGATTACCAGAAGATCTGATGAATGGAGAACTTAGCCACCCTCCCACAGCCCTTCTCTAATGGGCCTTCCAGAACATTTTCTACGGCTAAACGTGAGTGAAATAAAAACCATCCCGTCTTCAGAGACCCCTCAGTCAAACCTTGGACCTCCAACATTCTCCTTTCCTAGCAGAGAAATTTCTGCACAGTGGAGCGGAGATGTTGGCTCCTTCCATACAGTAACTAATGAATCAACCCACACCCTTGCTGCTGGAGTAATGCCTAGAGCAGTCACATCAGCACCCCTCCCTCCTACTGGAGTGCAACCAGACCCCCCTCCAAATATGGGAGGTCAATCCAGCCAGCAGAAAGGGGCCTGGAACACATGCACCTCCCCACAGCTGCAAAGGGCTGACTCTGAAACCATGAATCAACCAAACCAAGGGTGGGCTTTCTTCCCGGGTCATGGATGGGCTCAATGTCAATGCATGCCTGCCCTCTTCCAGCAGATGGTGTCTTCCCAGACATCCTGGACAAACTGCTCCTGGACAAACCCAGAGAATGGGACCGCCTCTGGGTCCAGCCCTCCCAGCAATGCATCCACAGGCTTTTGCCCAACTGATGGGTGTGAGTCAGCAGAGGGGCTTACCACCCCCAGCAGCAGACCAACAAGCTGCCCCTGTTCAACCACCAGTGCTCACTCTTCCCACACACCCACAGTTTCATGCAACATTCGATGGGACCCAGAGAAGTTGGCTTATTTCCTGAATCAAGTATGGGCGTATGTTGATCAAGTGGGGCCACAATACCCATCTGATCGAGAGTTGATCCAAGAAATAGCAGAGGGGATGAATGAAAAGGAGGCTGCGCAGTGGATGGCAGAGCTCCACGAGGAAGCGGCTCCTGAGCTAGATGATATAAATGGGTTCATCCAACTGATGTGCACCAGGTTTAGCGATGTGGCCCAAAATGTGGATGCTGAAGACCAGATCCAGGAATTGCGACAGGCTGGTCGTCCCATGAAGGAATTAGTTTGGGAGTTCCAGAGAATAGCTGGGAGACTATGCTACTGGCCAGAAAGATTCTTGGTCTACACATTCAAAAAGGCCTTAGATACCAAACTGAAAGAAGCTTGTGCCGTAAGGGGGATCCCAAAATGTCTCCAAGATTGGTACACCACTGCAATCATACTAGAACATGAGATTAACACCTATCGAAAGCCTGCTACCGGAACCCCTGCCAAAAAACCTTTGGGCCAACGTACGCAGAGGCAGTGAGCTGAAAGGCCTCCACCAACCCCTCATGGGGCCTTTATAAAATGTTACCAATGTGGTCAGATGGGGCACAGAGCAACAGAATGCCTGGCTCCAGCTCCTGTTCCAGAACAGCGTCAACCACCTGCCAGTGCAATGAAGAAAAAACCCAGAAGGCCATCTCTTGCCTTGCACTTATATCTCCAAGAAACTCATCCCTACTGAAAGAAGGTGGCACATTTGGGAGAAAGAGGCATTTGGAATTGGAATTGAATTGGAATTGATTTTATTTGTAGGCCGCCCTTTTCCCTGAGGGGACTCAGGGCGGCTCACAGAAACCAGGGAGAGGGGAATACAATACAATACAGTACTAAGACGACAACACATAATAAAATAATACGCAACATGCATACAACATTCGGGCGGGGTAATGGTCCTTATCCCCAGGCCTGACGGGCGAGCCAGTTCTTCAAGGCTGTGCGGAAGGCCTGGACGGTGGTGAGGGTACGGATCTCTACGGGGAGTTCGTTCCAAAGGGTCGGGGCCGCTACTGAGAAGGCCCTCCTCCTTGTGGTTGCCAGCCGACATTGGCTGGCCGATGGGATGCGGAGGAGGCCCAACCTATGAGATCTTATAGGCCGTAGGGAGGTAATTGGCAGAAGGCGGTCTCTCAAGTATCCAGATCCACTGCCATGTAGGGCTTTATGGGTGGTCAATAGCACCTTGAAGCGCATCCGGAGATCGACAGGTAGCCAGCGCAGCTCGCGGAGGATAGGTGTAATGCGGGTGAATCGGGGTGCACCCGCGATCACTCGCGCGGCTGCGTTCTGTACTAGCTGAAGTCGCCGGATGTTCCTCAAGGGCAGCCCCATGTAGAGCACATTGCAGTATTCCAGCCTAGAGATCACGAGGGCCCGAGTGACTGTTGTGAGAGCCTCCCGGTTCAGGTAGGGTCGCAACTGGCGCACCAGGCGTACCTGGGCGAATGCCCCCCTGGTCACAGCTGCTATATGATGGTCGAATGACAGCTGTGGATCCAGGAGGACTCCCAAGTTGCGAACCCTTTGCAATCAGGTGGAGCATGCTCACCTGGAGACATCTCCTAGAAGGGGGGGGACATACCATTCGAGGTCTGGACTGATCATAAAAACCTCGAAGCTCTTTTAGCCCATCGGAGGTTATCCCCTAAGCAAGTTTGCTGGGCACAATACTGGACACAATTCCAAAGGTTCAAATTCTAAATTAAACACATTCCAGCAGGAAAGAACTTGTTAGCAGATGCTCTGTCGAGAAAACCGCAATATGACAGTAAGTCCACCCCATCATATCTTCCTCTCACGAAAAAGCAGCTCAAGTCACCACTCGAAGCCAAGATAAGCTGACGACCAAGCTGAAAGCAGCTCTCCAGATGAACCCATGGTTCAACAACAATAAGGACATCCTAACGGTGAATGATGGCTTAGCCTGGAAGGGGTCCAAGCTGTACGTTCCTGCAGGGATGAGGCTGCAAGTGCTACAGTGGAGTCATGATGCAAAACTAGGAGGCTACTTCGGATTCCTAAAAACGCTCCATCTCACCAGACGTCAATTTTGGTGGCCAAAGATGAAATCGGAGGTGGAAGATTATGTCAAAAGCTGTGCTACTTGTGCCACAATGAAAACCCAGCCGGGAAAGCCTCCTGGTCTACTACAATGAGTGGCCAACCCCAGCCGACCATGGGAAGAGATCGCCATGGATTTCATCATTGAGCTTCCAGACAGCGGCGGTAATAAAGTAATCTGGACAGTTATTGATTTGTTTTCCAAGCAAGCACATTTCATTGCTTGCTCAGGGTTGCCATCCGCAAAGAAATTATCAAAAATATTTGTGAAACACATTTATCACCTGCACGGGGTGCCAAAAAGGGTCATTTCAGATCAGGGAGTTCAGTTCACTGCCAAATTCTGGAGAGAGTGCCTCAGATCAATTGGGTCCACACAGGGATTCAGCTCAGCATTTCATCCCAGCACAAATAGCACAGCAGAGAGGACCAATGCGATGGTGGAACAATACCTCCAATGTTATGTGGACTATCAGCAAGACAGCTGGTCAGACTTACTACCCTTCGCTGAAGTGCATACAACAATGCAGTCCACAGCAGTACCAGTTTAACTCCATTCCAGATTACCAGTGGCATGGAGTTCATCCCCATGCCTGAGCTGCCTAAAGAACCTCCCTCCTCCATGTCTCTGAATGAATGGACACACTAAAGAAGGGATGGGAAAATATGAAGAAGGCTCTAACCGATGCGGCAGAAGCCTACAAGAAGCAAGCTGATAAACATTGTTCCCTCCAACCCCCCTTTAGGGTGGGGGACAAAGTTTTTGTATCTACAAAATACATAAGATTGAGCATGCCTAGCAAGAAATTGGGTCCAAAATTCCTAGATCCTTTCCCAATAGAAAAGATAATTAACCCAGTTACAGTTAGACTCGGCCTACCCAGAATTCTAGGGAAAATTTACCCAGTATTCCATTGTAGCTTGTTAAAACCTGTAATGGGATCTAGCATAAGGCCATCTACCCAAGCTCCCCCTCCTCCTATAGTGGTAGAAGGGGAAACACATTATGAAGTGAAAAAAATCTTAGATTCCAGGATGTATAGAGGTCGTTTACAATATTTGATGCATTGGAAGGGGTACCCTTTGTCTGAAGCTACATGGGTGAAAAGTTGGGATTTAAAAACAGATAAATTAGTGAAACAATTCCATGAGAAGTTCCCTGATA
The DNA here is from genome assembly GCF_051295495.1 of Thamnophis sirtalis. Classification (NCBI taxonomy): domain Eukaryota; kingdom Metazoa; phylum Chordata; class Lepidosauria; order Squamata; family Natricidae; genus Thamnophis; species Thamnophis sirtalis. The sequence goes on along the minus strand of NW_028261390.1, from coordinate 32,925,700 downwards.
AGCCAAAGGGTCCCCCTGGGAGAGGAAGGGGTGGTTAGGCATATATAGTAACCTTTCTTTAATTTTCTTTTCCAGAAACTGTTTCTCTTTTGAAGAGAGGCCGCCTGTCAGGCCTGCAGCGGTTCCTTTAAGAATCTTTGGCCTGCCACACTCTCATTAAAAGGGGGGGGGAATTAGCAAGGGGTAGAATGTGTTGTTTTCAAAATAAAAAATTCCTTTCTAGAAGCTCAAGGTCATCTTTTGTCTCCCAAACCTTTGCACCTGATCGGAAGCAGTTGGGCATAGGTGCTAGCGTGGAAGAAGAAGAAGATTGGACCATGTGATGGACTGTGGGTGTGGGGACAACATAATGAGCTTTTAACTGGGTGGTATTCTGATGTAACTTCCAGAATTGGGATTCCATAGCATGATGCCAACATGCCTGTCTTATTAAATTAGAATTTTAAGGATAGTTTTGCCTTTGACTCTGATTTAATTCTGCATGATATTTGGAATGCTGATACCATTGCTTTTTCCCCACAGCAGTTGAAGTAGATAAACTTAAGGTGGATTAGAACTTTGAAACAAGAATTGTATAAATAACTATACCTTTGGAACTGGACATCATGGAAAACTGGGAATTAGAAGAACTACATGAAATTATAAAAAATATGCATAAATCATTACAGTCAAGCCTAAATAGAATTCTGAACCCAGAGAAGCAGAGATCTAAAGAAGAATTTAAAGAAGAAGAAGCGGGCAAGACAACAAAGGGGAGAAACAGAGGGAAATAAAAAAGCAGATAAAAACCTCCATCAGTTTTGGCAGTGTTATAGGGAAAACTGTAAAAAGAGGAGGGGTTTCAGACAGACAAAAGTGGTTTGGGGCATTGTTAGTGGCATAAGGAAAATTGAACTAGGAGACTATGCCCCAACCAAGAGAAATATAAAATACTCTTGTGAAGGTGGCACAGGGAAAATTGATGGGAGTTGAGATGTTAAAATAAAGAAAAGGGAGAAGACAATAAAATGGAGTTGCTAACTGGTTGAACATAATAATGGAAAAATAACTAAAAAGGCAAAAATATATGGAATATGGATAAATATGTGATGGGGAGGTTGTAAAGCAGAGGTTTGTGTTTCACTTTTGCAAATTTACTGAAAATGACAACATAAGGATAACTAAAAGAAGGATGATGAATAAAGTGAGATGTTTACTGCTTGTCATTTTACATAATATATTAAGGGAATTGTAATGATATTGAACAGTTAAGTTTGTCATTTATAGACAATTTAAGGGTAATCTAATCTAAAATATGGAAAAAGAGGGAACATGGAATATATCTACAATGGGAAATTACTGAAATTTAAAGACAGAATCAGAAATTGGAGGCATGTAAGGATGTATAATTATATAAAGATAATGATGAGAATAGCTGGGAATTGTAACCGGGTCTACATCTCGACCAAAATTAGACTGGGGGGGTGGGGTGGTTAAAAGTACAATGACGATATATGTATATTTTTTTGTTCTATTTTTTTTTTAAGAAAGGAGGAGAATATACGTTAAAATTAAATATGTATATCGAAAAGGAACTATAAATACAATCAACATAAAATGGAGCTTGCTCAGAAGCTGAAATACACCAAGTAAATGAGATGAAGAGTGGGAAGAAAGGGAGAGAGGTAAGAGAAGAAGAGAGGAATAGGAGAGAGGGCAAGGATGGGGGAAGATGAGGAAAGAAAGGAGGAGTAGAAAGGGAGGAGAGAAGAAGAGAGGAAGAGGAAGTAGACTAGGGAAGAATGACAGAGGCAAGAAAGGAGGTAGGGAGGGGGAGGAGAGAGGAAGAAGAAAGTGATGGATAAATATGGTGTATGGAGAGCAGAAGAGCTAATAATTGTGTTTTGGAAGTTGATGGTAAGACGAATTGATGTAAACATTTAATAATGCAAAATGATGCTGGCTATGTAATAGTATACATGTGATTATATGTTATGAAAATAAAAAAAATAAAAAGTTTTACTAGAAAAAAATAAATTTAAGCATAAACCTTAAAAATATGCAAAACATGTATCTCTAATAATAGCAATGAAATATACATTTATATAATCATAACAAATATAATGATCAATCCTAAAACAAGAGATTCATTTTTATCTTTTTCAATCAAGCTCCAAAAGTGGTTCCCATGTAGAATTAAAGTTAAATAAAAATTTATCTTTCATCAAAATAGTCCATTTTGCCATCTCTGCCACTTCCATTATTAGTTTCACAATTATCACAAATATTGTATATCTTTCTACCTGTGTGCATACAGTATAAATGTTTCAGCAATGTTGTCATAAATAAGACAAAGTCCTATGTTTTAGTTGAATTTGCTTATACAGCTTCTGGTTTTACTTTTACCTACATTTTTAATATTTTTTATATCAAGCCACGTATCTGATCCTCAAAACTCTTGACCTTCGTAATGTCCACCAAACGTGGTAAGAAGCACCTTCATGTTGATTACATTTCCAACAATTATTTGATATTTTCTTACACATTTTGACAATTTCTCAGCAATTAAATACCAATAATGCAACATTTTATAACAAAATTATTTCAAATTTTAATCCAGTGAAATTTTCAATCCTTAGTCCACATATTTTCCCATGGCTCCAGAATACTATTATTTATTTATTTCTTATCAGAAAATATCCATTAAATGATAGCATATATACTGTAACAATAGCACTTAGACTGACATACTGCTTCACAATGCTTTACAGCCCTTTCTAAGAGGTTTACAGTCAGTGTATTGCCTCCAACAATATGAATCCTTATAACTATTTATATATTTTAGCCTTGGTGAAATAAGCCTACCCTGTTTTACTTCCTTCTACTTTTAATTTTAACCCTTATACATAAAATCTTGAAGTTTCATTGTTCATTGTTTATTTTGTCCCAAAAATCTTTGAAACTTTTAGCAGATTTATTTTGTACATTACATCCAGTAAGTAAAGTTTTTCTGTTACTTCTTAGTAGATGGTTTAAAACATTACTGCTTCTCTTTTATAGATCTAATAAAAGTTATCCAATCAGTTTTCTTGTTTAATAATTGTACATCTTCTTTAGGTAGTGAAACATTGACTTGTTTGGTTTGTAAACCCAGTACATTTTTCTCCATATCCTTTTCCTTTAAGGTACCTTTAAGTCCACATTCAGATTTCAAATTTATCCATTATATATTCTTCTTGTTATGTAGCTTTATTAACATACTATCCATTATGATATCAAATGATTTCAAAGACTAATAATCAAAAATGTCCATGATTTTTTTTCCTTTAGAGACAAATTTATTATTCTCTAGCTCCCATTTGTATCAAACTTTATCTTGAAGTCCCATTATCATGTTTTTGCTTTAAAACAAAACCCAAACAATTGCCATTTTTCACAGGAATGATTTTTTTAATTAACTCAAACTTATTACAGTCCCAAATCCATATGGTGTCAGGCCTGCAATTATATTCCTTTTAGAATTTTGGCCTGCCACACTTTCTCTTATTTCATTATGCTGTTTCTTTAGTATAGTTGATGGGAAGCGGGAATAGACAGGAGTGAGATTGTGGAATGTATTGTTTTCATTCTTTACTAGAAGCCAAGGTCATCCTTTGTCTCTGCACCAGTACACCTGACCGGAAGCAGCTGGGTGTGGATGCCAGTGTGGAAGAAGAAGATTGGACCATGTGATGGATTGTGGGTGTGGGGACAAGATCATGAACTTTTAACTGGGTGGAATTCTGATGTCATTTCCAGCATTGGGATTAACACAGATGTGCCTAAGATGTCTGCTTTATTAAATTAGAACTTTAAGGATAATTTTGCCTTGGTCTCTGATTTAATTCTACATTATACTTGGAACACTGACATTTGGATCCTGAATTCATCATTTCTTTTCAAAAATCAATACTCTAAGCACACTTTTTCTATTTAATCCAAAAATTGTATTTAAAGATTCTTTCTCCAAGGAGAAGGTGATTCACCTCATGAATATTGTATAGCTTGCATTATCAAGAGTTTTAATATTTCCAAGTCAATAAAATATCAAATCTAAACTGATTAAGAAGTGAAGCTGAATTGAGTTTTATGTCCTTAAAAATAAAAAAGGTTGCATTCAGACTGTGAATAAAGACAGTTCCTTTCTCCATTCCCACCCATTTAATTCATAAACTGACCACACACCAGAGGTGGGTTCCAACCGGTATGCACCACCACCGGCATATTGGTGCCATAAATTTGCTGTGGTTTTGCATTCCATAGTGGCATCGCCACACCCCCATACTGGTACGCTCCCCTGCCCCGCCTCCATTTGCAAAGCGCTTCTCAAAGAGAAAGAAGCAAGGGCAGGGCTTCTTCAGAGGATCCGAGGCAAGAGCGGCATTGAAGCCCTCTCTGAAGCAACTGGAAAAGGTATGTGTGGGTCGGGGGGAGGAATTCAAACTTCATTTTCCTGGTGCAGTGCAGGCTTTGGACAAAGTCTGGAGGGAAGGGCCTTGGCTCGCTGATGCTCTCTCCCTCCCTTGTGTAGTTTGATGCAGCCTGCAGTCAGTGAAGCTGGGCACGCACACACACAGAAGTTGGATTGGATATCTCTCCTAATGGCTTGAAAGCAGCTCCTCTGCCATCCCCCCTTCCCCAACTGCCCCCCCCATTGCAACTGCAGCATGCTGTCTGGGTGGGAAATACCTGGAATACAATAAAGCCCACCCACTCACCACCTGCTGGCAGGCTGGGGGAGAGGAGAGGCAGAGAAGCTGGAGGGGAGCCAATCAGAGCCTTCCGAAAAGACGGAGCTGAGGGAAAGTGTGTGTGCTACAGTATGCCCCTTTGCCTGGTTTCCCTCCTCCTGTGGTTTTCAAACCTGTAGTCAATGAAGCTGGGCTGGATATTTGCATAGCTTTATCCAGCTCTCTCCCCCTCTCCCTCTCTCCCTCTCCCTCTCTCTCTCTCTCTCTCTGTCTCTCTGTGTGTGTGTGTGAGTGTGTGTGTAACGGATGAGTACCTGGGGAGGATGTCATTCCCCCTCCCCCAACAGCTGGATAAAGCTATGCAAAAATGCGGCCCAGCTTCACTGACTACAGTTTTGAAAAGGCAACATGGCTTTGCCTGCAATCAAACTAGAAGTGGGGAGGGAGAGCAAGGCAAAGGGGCATGCTGTAACACACACACTTTCCCTCAGCCCCATTCGTTTGAAAGGCTCTGATTGGTTCCCCTCCAGCTTCTCTGCCTCTCCTCTTCTCCAGCCTGCCAGCAGAAGGTGAGTGGGTGGGCTTTATTGCATTCCAAGAATTTCCCACCTGGAGAGTAGGCTGCATTTGCAATGGGGAAGGTGTTTGGGAAAGGCAGCGGGGGAAGGGGGAATGGCAGAGGAGCTGGTTTCAAGCCATTGGGAGAGAGATCCAACTTCCCTGTGTGTATGTTTGAAAGAGTGAGGGGGAAGGGAGGGAGGGAGGGAAGAAGGAGGGGAAGGGAAAAAGAAAGAGAAAGAGAAAGAAGAAAAAGAGAAAAACAAATGCTGTCGCTTTAAATCGGAACTGAGCATGCCTGGCTATGGAATTCTGGGAGTTGAAGTCCACAAGTACTAATGCTTATACCTTTAAATTGAAAGGTTATATGGGTATATGTTATATGGTTATATGTTTTTGAAGTTTTGGGGTTTGTGCAATATGGGCTTTGTGTTTCTAAAAGGGTTTGGATGATTCCCTACTTGTGAATGGAGCCAAATTTTCTCTAGGGTCATTATCTCATTATCTTTATCTGGCAGGAATGTGGAATGAGCCTCAGGCAGGTTTCTTTGATATCAGAAAGAAAGAAAAACAGCACAGCAATTTAGGGCTAGAAGGTTACTCGGAGGTCATCTAGTCCAGGAGGAAACTTTACATTGTATGGATTATTTTGGTCCCTTTAACAGAGAGGAAAATTGCCAGAAAGGAGGAGTTTATTAGGACAAGGCTGCCATGCAGAGGAAGGCATAGATAGTCCCAATTATGACTATAATTGAGTCTAAAATTTTGGTTGCTAACAAGAGTGTTGTTAAGTGAGCTTCACCACATTTTACCCAATCGATGACATCTCCTGGTGAGTGACATCAAGTTGGCCACTCCCACCTGGTCACATGACTGCCGAGGTGGCGCAGTGGTTAAATGCAGCACTGCAGGCTACTGCTAGATCAGCAGTTCAGCGGTTCAAATCTCACCGGCTCAGGGTTGATTCAGCCTTCCATCCTTCCGAGGTGGGTAAAATGAGGACCCAGATTGTTGGGGGCAATATGCTGACTCTCTGTAAACCGCTTAGAGAGGGCTGAAAGCCCTATGAAGTGGTATATAAGTCTACTGCTAAGTCTACTGCTATTGCCAAGCCACTCCCACCTGGTCACATGATTTCTGAGCCCCTCCCACCCCAGTCACATGACCGCTAAGCCACTCCCACAAAACAGGCCACACCTATAGAATAGGTTCTAAAAAATTTTGAAACCCACCACTGCTCCCCCCCACACAGAGATTCTTCTGGTCCATTTATAAGAAGTGCTTGTTTAGAGTACAAATGAGGTATCTCAAAAGATATCTCCTTACTTCACCAGCCCTTATCCTTCATCCAGCACCAAACAGTATCCTTCTTCAAAAGATATCTAGCTTGTTGTGACTTTTATCTAGAATTCTCTCCAGAATCTGCCTTTTGGAACATTATTCCTCCTGATGTTGTCCTGTCTGGGGATGCAATAGTGGAATGAAACATTTGAGCTAGCTGTATTGTATGGATTGTGCTGTTTTGGAGATTTAAGTTTTAAAGTGTTTTAAGTTTTTTCTTGGTTTCTTGGTTGCTTACTAATTTTTTGTTTTTAATTGTGTCAACTTCCCAGAGTCAAATATGTGAAATGGGCAGCTATAAAAATTTCTAAATTTAATGACTGAAGAAATAACTACATAAACCTATATTTATCAATTGGAATCAAAATAGGATACAAAGCTGTGAAAATACTGCATGAATGTTAGATATGAAATAAAGTATAATTATATACAACATAATTACACTATTTACAATTTTACAGCACAAAAGCAAAACAAAACAACGTAGAGGTACATTAATCATTGAGTTGCAGAGAGGGTAATTGTTAAAAAAGGGGAAATCAAAATAACCATAAATATATGATATGCTAACAAGAAGCAAGCAAGCAAGCAAAGACAGAAGGAAGGAAGGAAATAAGGAAGGAAGGACTAGAAGAAGAGAGGAGGGGAGGAATAGCTGCAATGGATACACAAGATGAATTTGTGTAATGCTTTCTCACCCATTGCAAGAATCAAAAGGGAGCCTGATTGTGCATCAGTACTTTTTGAGGAAATGTGATCCCATGTATGACTAAAGATAAAAAGTCTCCAGAAGTGAATGGCCCCAAATCCGCATCCATTCAGTCTGAACTCAGGTAGAGAGACTGAGCAGAAGAAACAGCAGAAACAATTCCATCAAATATTAGAATCTTACTATGGGTAAAGTACCATTAAGATGCTACTGATATCCAGCTATATATTTTTGTCCCTGAGGAATTGCTGTTGAGGTTCTTTCTTGATACCCAGACAGTGTGAGTTGGATGGGGAATGACAAACAGGTTTTAGATGAACCCTAGCAAAACCAAAGTTGCATTGGCTGCCAGTTGACTTCCAGGACCAATGTAAGTTACCTGAGGCCAGGACTGCCTCACCCCATTTACATCTACCCATCCCACCAAATCTGTCAAGAAGGGCATGCAGGGGACTTCCGGTTTGAGATTGCTTGCTGACGGGAGCCACTCGTTTTGGCTCCAGAATTTTGGACATGTTAACTGCCAGATGAGCCACCCATCAGCCATCTGACAGCTTGTTTACCTTTTTCTTCAGGCCAGAAGATAAGGTGAGCTTTTTGCCAGGCATTGTGCCAGCCAACTCTCGCAGATTGTTTCTGGGAGGGGGGGAGGCCAGCTGATGGCAGAATTGCCTCCGTGTCAGGAATTCCAGCTGCATTAGGAGCTCAAAGCAACACTCAAATCCTCAGGACAAAACTTGATTTATTGATTTCAAGAAAAGCGGACCACGTACATGTGGATTTTTAATTGTTTGTATCAATTCTTAACTTCAGTTTTTGTTTTTACAAGAATTCCTTCTGATATCTTGCTTTCTAAAGAGATACTCAAAATGGCACCGAGCAGCTTTGTAACACTGCTCGAGTTTTGAATTTCTACGGAGTTTAAAACTTCAAAGGGAAGGAGTGATTTTATACTAAACTAATTAGTAACAGCTGCACAACTGATTAGCACAGGCTTATTAATTGGTTGAAGAAGATTAAGACCTGGAATGGCTTTTAAGCAAAAAAAAACCCCGGCTTTAAAAGTTCGTTGGTCCCTGGCACGAAACCACAGTCTCCACTCCACCCACCCCCCGGCGAGGTACTGACTAAAGAACTTTTTCAGAAGGAGCTGGCCGTGGCATTTAAGAATTTTGCAGCTATGATAGAAATAAAACTTAAGGAGGAGGTATTGGTTGCGCATAAAGATCTGTCTGATAAATTTGAGACTTGGGTTCGAAATATCAGGGATGATATGCTAGGGGCTGTTAATTTGTTAACAGAATATGTCTCGGAAATTGAAGAGAGATTAGAAGATCTTAATGATGCCAAGACTAATATGGTATCGAAAATAGACGTGGTCCACCAAAAAGTTGGAAATGCTGAAAAAGAAATTATTATGCTACAGTATAGACAAATGGAATTTGCTTTAAGAATAAGAGGTGTGCGTGAAAACAGTCAGGAGAATTTGAAACAGACTCTCTCAGAACCCTTTGACAATCTGTTGGGAAGGCCAGGGTGAAATTATGATTGGCAAATTGAGAAGGTTTATCATCCTAATTTCTGGCTGGCGAAACAGAAGCAGCTCCCAAGGGACATTGTGATTTACTTTACTACAAGAGACATGAGGAATATGATATTGCAAGAGTCCTATAAAACTAAACTTCAAATTGGGGGTCAGGAAGTGATTGTTCTGAAAGAGATACCACCTCAAATGTTAAGATACAGGAAAGAATATGTTTTTTTTAGTTGAAGAGCTTAAAAATTGTCAGCTACAGTTCAGATAGGAGGCACCAGTTGGACTATCATTCATCTTTGAGCGGCAAAGATACCATCTTAAATCAGTAGGAGAAGCTTGAGACTTTTACCATAATATCTTGAAGGCCAGACATCCTGCCCCACCTGGACCTAGAGAAAGAGAACAAGAAGGACAAGATAGACAGCAAACTACACAACTATCAACAAGGATGGATCATTTCTCTTCTGCAGAAGTACAAGGCACCAAGGAACAAAGTCAAAACCGTGTGATTACCAGACGAAGGGGTCAACAATTAAAAAAACAATATTCAGCTAATTACCAATGATTTGTTTTCTAGGGTGAAGAAGATAAAGATATGTGCCAGAGTTTCATCAGTTCATAACCCAGTTTGGATGGAGTTGGGAGGGGTGATGCAATCAAGAAGGGTTTGGGAGATTGAAGGAAAATTTATTTAGAATGAGAAATATACTAATGAATGTAAAAATTGTTAGCAGAATACTTTGTTTTTAATATGAATAAGGGTACATCTATGGACTGAATGTACAGCTGTAGAGATTAATTTGACTTTGCATTTAATAACTTTAGTTAGATTGTCAGTGGCGCAATAATGGAAGAAGGAAGACTTGCCTATAATTCAAGAAAGGACACTGAAAGTCACAAATTAGATGGCTAAAATACCTGCATATCTTAAGCACCAATTAAACGAGAGATATAAATGGGCAAAATGGATTGATTATATACAAAATAAATATGGATAAACAAGATGGGGAAAAACGGATTGATTATATTCAAAATAAATACGGGACTAAGAAATTCCAGATAGCTTATGATGATGGGATGACGGAGATTCAGGGGACGTGTGCGGGCCAGAAATTGAGGGAGGCCGATGCCTTCCGTCGATCTGGGGCCTCGGATTCTCCGGCGTGGCTGGGCGTTCTCGGCGGCGGCTCCATGGTGGCGGCGGAAGCAGAGGCGACTGAGGGCATTTTGCAGCGGCTTCAGCAGCTGTGGGTTTTTTTAACCCTTTCCTTGCAATTGCTGAAGCTTGGTGAGCAGCTTGGTGAGCCTGGGGAGTTTACAGTGACTGTGTTAACTGGCTATTGCCATCTTTTGGATTCGGGAAATTCGAACGGGGGTTCTACTCGGACTAGGCGAATCGGGCGGCTGACTGTGTGTGCCGTGGCCGGAGCCTTTTCCGGATGCCCCCCCCTCCATATCTAGCTCAGCTGTTTCAGCGATGCTACTGCCTTCAACAGCGCTGCTCCCTTCACCAACGCTGTCTCCTCTACCAACGCTGCCTCTGGTATTATCATTGCTCTTCCCAGCAACATAGCCCCCTCCACCAGTACTGTTTCTTTCACCAACACTGCCTCCTTCTCCAACGCTGCCTTTTCTACCAACGCTGCCTTTTCTACCAACATTGGTTTCCTGCCACTCTGGACTTTGACTATCTGACTTCCTTCACCCATATATTTAGGGCCTGTGACCCTGTTTTTCTTAGCCCTGACTGTTACCATCATTATTATTTCCTACGGCCCATGGATTGCCAATATTGCCATCGTCATTACTCTCCATTACACCCCTTGGACTGTTACCTGTCCCTGGCATTCCAGGGACATCAGGGACATTATTCAATCTGTTCCCTACTTCTGCAACCGTCATCTATTTCACCGGATTGGACTTTTTTGTACATCTACTTTTTTATGCACCCGCCTACGAACTTCGCACGGTTGCGTAATTTTTAACTGGCATGGTGAGTGTATGGGACTGTATGTGATTGAGTGAATGATCCCACTTTTTATTACCGATTACTGTTGTATTTTCTGTGTTTTAATTATTACGTGGGGACTGCCTGAGTGAACAAATGAGTGTGTTTGATTCGGAGGGCCTGTCGAGGAACGCGGGAGCCATAGGGGTGGTTGAGGGAACCATGGACATGGGAGTGGGCCGGAGCATTACGGTCGTAACAGGGAGGGGCAGATATGGCGGGGACTTTAGGGCTGGCCATTACCAGGGAAGGAGGGCTCGCTACGTCACAGAGATCCCTCCTTCCGGCCCTATGAGTCCCACTCCAAGGCCAGATGGCGCGAGTAATCAGGACCCTGGTCTCAGGCTGTTGTCGCTAAATGCTAGGTCTGTAGTTCACAAGGCTCCCCTCGTCCGGGACTTAATTTTAGACGAGAGGGCAGACCTGGCATGTATTACTGAAACCTGGCTGGGCCCGGAGGGAGGAGTCCCCCTCGTAGAGATGTGCCCAGAAGGATTTCAGGTGCTCCATCAGCCGAGAGCCCAGGGAAGGGGTGGAGGTGTGGCTATTGTTATCCGAGAGTCTCTAGTACCTCGTAGGATCCCTGCTCCGGAGCTTGTCGGGTGTGAGTCCCTGTTGATGAAGCTGGACCTCAAGGGTCAAGTGGGTTTGCTGTTAACGTACCTGCCTCCCAACAGCGTTGCAGCAGCCCTCCCCTCGCTCCTCGAGTCAGTAGCCGAGCTGGCAATTGAGTTCCCCAGGCTTATGGTTCTGGGGGATTTCAATTTGCCTTTGCTCGGTGAACACTCTGATGGAGCGCAGGAGTTCATGGCTTCCATGACAGCCATGGGCTTGACCCAGGTAATTCGGGGCCCAACCCACTCAGCGGGTCACATGCTCGACCTCATATTTCTTTTGGAGCAGTGGACTTGTGATCTTGGTCTGAGGGGCAGTGAGATCATACCCCTGTCGTGGTCAGACCACTGCCTACTGAGGCTTGACTTTCGGAGACCAAACTTCCACTGTAGGGAGGAGGAACCAACCAGGTGGTTCCGCCCCAGGCGACTTATGGACCCCTTGAGGTTCCAGACGGAACTTGGGGTTATTCCAGATACTCTCGCCCACAGTCCGGTGGAGACTCTGGTTGCTGCCTGGAACTCGGCAGCGATGGAGTCTCTTAACCGGATTGCGCCACTATGGCCGCTCCGAGGCAGTGGATCCAGGAGGCCTCCTTGGTTCACCGAGGAACTCCGGGAGAGGAAGCGCCGGAAGAGACGCCTAGAGCACTTATGGAGATCCAACAAATCCGAATCGAGCCGAGCACTTTTAACATCATGCATCAAGGAATACATCAGGGCAATTAGGACGGCCAAAAGAACTTATATTGCCACCTTGATTGCCTCCGCTGAGTCGCGCCCAGCCGCCCTGTTCAGGATAACCTGTTCCCTCCTAAATAGGAGCAACACGGGGGATCCCCTGCAGGGTAGGGCTGAGGACTACGTCCAGTTTCTAGCGGACAAAGTTGCTCGGTTTCGGTCGGAGTTGGACTCCGATTCTGCAGATCCCGCCGAGGCACAAGGGGATAATCTGGTAGACCATCGCTGGGTTGAGTTTCAGGATGTTGCCCCTGAAGATGTGGACAAGGCCATGAGAGCTGTGAGTGCCTCCACATGTGTACTGGACCCGTGCCCCTCCTGGCTGGTTGCTAACAGCAGGGAGGTGACATGGGGCTGGATCCAGGCGGTTGTTACCGCCTCCCTTTGGGAGGGGGTCTTTCCCCCCGCACTTAAAGCGGCGGTGGTGAGACCCCTCCTGAAGAAACCATCCTTGGATCCAGCCGTTCTTAACAATTATCGTCCAGTCTCCAACCTCCCCTTTGTGGGGAAGGTTGTTGAGAAGGTGGTGGCCTTTCAGCTCCAGCGGTCCTTGGAGGAAACTAGCTATCTTGACCCATTCCAGTCCGGCTTCAGGCCTGGAAGAGCCAGGCTTTGCCTCCATGCTGGTCCTCCTTGACCTCTCACCGGCTTTCGATACCATCGACCATGGTATCCTTCTGCGACGACTGCGGGAGGTGGGGGTGGGAGGCACTGTTTTGCAGTGGTTCTCCTCTTACCTCTCGGACAGGTCGCAGTCGGTGTTAGTTGGAGGGCAGAGATCGACCCCTAGGCCCCTAACATATGGGGTGCCGCAGGGTTCGGTCGTTTCCCCCCTACTTTTCAACATCTACATGAAACCGCTGGGCGAGATCATTCGGCGGCACGGGATAAAATACCACCAGTATGCGGACGATACTCAGTTGTATCTGTCCGCCCCGTGCCAACTCAATGAAGCGGTGGACGTGATGAACCAGGGACTTGAAGCTGTTAGGGACTGGATGAGGGCTAACAAACTTGTGCTCAACCCAGATAAGACCGAGTGGCTGTTGTGTTTCCCTCCCACCAATTCGGCAAGTATTCCATCTCTCAGGCTGGGGGGTCAAACACTACACCCCTCAGACAGGGTCCGCAACTTGGGAGTCCTCCTGGACCCACAGCTGACCTTTGAACACCATTTGTCAGCTGTGACCAGGGGGGCATTTGCCCAGGTTCGCCTGGTGCACCAGTTGCGCCCCTACCTGAACCGGGAGGCTCACAACAGTCACTCGTGCCCTTGTGACCTCCAGGCTGGAGTACTGCAATGTGCTCTACATGGGGCTGCCCTTGAAGAGTATTCGGCGACTTCAGCTAGTCCAGAATGCGGCTGCGTGAGCGATTGTGGGTGCACCTCGTTTCACCCACATAACACCTATCCTCCGCGAGCTGCACTGGCTACCTGTCGATCTCCGGGTACGCTTCAAGGTGCTACTTGTCACCCATAAAGCCCTTCATGGTAGTGGACCTGGGTACTTGAGAGACCGCCTACTGCCAATTACCTCCACGCGACATATTAGATCTCATCGACTAGGCCTCCTCCGAGTTCCATCTGCCGGCCAATGCCGACTGGCCACTACGCGGAGGAGAGCCTTCTCGGTGGCAGCTCCGACCCTATGGAACGATCTCCCCGTGGAGATTCGTACCCTCACCACCCTCCAGACCTTCTGCACAGCCCTCAGAATCTGGCTATCCCGTCAGGCCTGGGGCTAAGACTATAATCCCGCCCGAATGGTATGAATGTTGTGTTTTACTTATGTATTGTCTTATATGTTAAAAGTTTGTCCCCCCCCCTTTTTTTGGGGTGTGAGCCGCCCTGAGTCCCCCCAGGGAAAAGGGCGGCATATAAATAAACTTACAAATACAAATACAAAATGATCAACACGAGGACTGATATAAATTTTTTAAAGTTAGTTTAGCAAGGAGGAGCTAAGCTCAATGTGAAGAAGTTATCAATTTTTTTTTACTCTTTTTTCCAATATATTTTAGACTGTTTTTGTTAAAGATTTCTACTGGGTATGGGTTCTGGGAAGTCAGGGGAGGGAAGGCTGGGAGTGTTGGGGGGAGGGTAGGAGGGAGGGAGGTTTTACAGGGGGTGTTAGACTTTAATGTAATATGATTGCACATGTATACTGTTTTCTCTTATTTTTTCTTTATAACTACGATATGTTAAGTATATTGTTACGGAAGTATAAATACTATCAACATAGATTGGAATTTGCTCAGAAGCAGAAATACACCAATGAGAGGAAGAGTGGGAAATAGAGGGGAGATGGGAAGAGAGGGAGGGGAGAGGGTGAGGGTGGTAAGATGAGGAGGATAAGGAGGAGTGGAATGTAGAGAGAAAGATGGGAAGAGAGGGATAGGAGAGAGGGTGAGGGGGGAGGATGAGGAGGATGAGGATGTCAGCACTCCTTCATTCGATAATCAGGAAAGAAGACCACAAGACTCCATTGATAGAAATCAAGTGTACTTTTACTAATTATAAATGAATAGAAGTGAAACAAAGTGAAGTCTGATTATTTAGGCGCAAAAGCGAATAATATATTGTATAATTCATTCCCCTCCCCTTGGCATCCCATGCACAGTCCAATAATAATTCTTCCAAGTGTCAGGTGTGAGATAACTTCGAAAGGCATCACCAGAATGGAATGCTGGTACCATTGGCCTTGGCGGGAAACCCTCCTCCACATGCGCAGTAAGGTGGACAGTTCAAACTCCAGAATCTTCCTCCAGCACAACAGTCAGTCCCCTCTCAAATACCATGCCCCCCCTCCCCATTTCAATGGCAGCCGAATCAGCAGCAAAGCAGAGGCTGACATCCGGCCCTCCTCTGGAAAAAGACAGTTAGACCTGGAAAAACGACAAAGCACAAACAAACAGACGAACAACAAGAAACGAAAAGCAAAAAAACGGGGGGGGGGGGAGAGAGAGAGAAAAAGTCAGGAAAATGGGAAAACTAAGGCTTGCCAGGATAAGCAGAATAGAATTGGCGGATCAGCTCAGGGGCCCGGACATGTGATTTGTCCAACCACTCGGCATGAGACGGGGGAAAATGCTTCCAAGCCACCAGGTACTGAACACGATTCCGCCATCTGCGAGAGTCCAAAATTTCTCGAATCTCAAAATGCTGTTCACCATCAATCAACAGATGGGCAGGTGGCGGATCCACCGGCGGGCATAAAGACGAAAAGTGAAGAGGCTTAATGAGATTAACATGGAAAACAGGATATACACGGCTGAGGTGCTTAGGCAGCTGCAGGCGAACCGAAACAGGATTGATGACCTTGACAATAGGAAATGGGCCAACATACTTAGGCCCCAACTTCTTGGATTTCTGGGTAGTTTGAAGAAACTTGGTGGACAGATAAACCTGATCACCCACTTTGTACTCAGAAGGCTTAGCATGCTTCTTATCCGCCTGTTTCTTATGTGCGCGATGCGCAGCGTCCAAAGTCCGAAATGCCAAAGGCCAAACATGCTGAAGGCGATCACTCCACTCAGAGAGAGATAAAACTTGCGGTTGCTCACGAGGAACCTCAGGAATAGGGACAAAATCCTGTCCAGACATCACCCGGAAAGGGGTGAAACCAGTGCTGCTATGCACAGAATTATTATAAGCCACCTCCGAATGTGGTAACAAGTCCACCCAATCATCTTGCTGGTAGTTGATGAAAAAACGTAAATACTGTTCCAGAACAGAATTAGTCCTGTCACAAGCCCCATTAGTCTGAGGGTGGTGGGCGGAGCTTAAGCCCTGGGCGGAGCCAATCCATTTAAGAAACTCTTTCCAGAACACGGAAGTGAATTGCACGACCCTATCTGAAATGATGCGATCAGGCACCCCATGCAAACGGTAAACGTGAGAAATGAACATATTTGCAAGGGCCTTAGCAGAAGGAATCTTGGGGCAAGGGATAAAGTGAGCTTGCTTGGAGAACAAGTCAGTAACCACCCAGATAACAGAGTGCCCCTGGCTCTCAGGAAGTTCGACAATGAAGTCCATAGAGATCTCCCTCCACGGGGTGACAGGGCGGGCCACAATCTGAAGCAAACCCTGCGGCTTCCCAGGCGGGCGTTTAGCGGCAGCACAAACGGGACAACTGGCAACATAAAGTTCAATGTCCTTTTTCAAAGAAAGCCACCAAAACTGCCGTTTCATGAGATGCAGCGTTTTCACGAACCCAAAATGTCCCACCATCCTGGAATCATGAGCCCATTGGAGAACCACCAGACGAAGAGAGGCAGGGACGTAAAGCTTTGCCCCAATCCAGGGCAAGTCATCCCTCATGGTGCATTATTTTTTTTGTTGCTGGAACCAATCATCATGAGCAAGGGCGTTCTTGAGATTGGAGAGAAAATCGTGGGACATCTCCACTTTAGAACGTGCCTGTTGTCACCACAAGAGCAGCGAGGCTAGATGTGGGAACAACCGGCTGGACCACACTGAGTTTAGAACAGTTGTATTGAGGGAGCCTGGACAAAGCATCAGCCATGAAGTTCTCTCCCCCCCCCCCCCCCCGGGATGTACTTCAGGGTGAAATTAAAATGATTGAAATGCTGAGCCCAGTGCATCTGCTTAGGGGAAGGTCTCATGGGAGTTCTTAAAGCATCCAATTTTTTATGGTCAGTCCACACCTTGAACTGGTGCTTAGCGCCTTCTAGGAAATGGCGCCATGTGGCTAAAGCCCAATGAACAGCAAATGCTTCCTTCTCCCAGATAGCCCAGCGCCTTTCTGTGTCAGTGAGTTTGCGAGAGGTGTATGCACAAGGTTGCAATTTACCTTGATCATTGGCCTGAAGCAATACAGCCCCCACCGCCATGTCGCTGGCATCAGCTTGAACCACAAATGGTTTGTCCATGTCCGGGTGCTTCAGAACCGGTTCCTCAGCAAAAAGTCGCTTTAACTTCTCAAAAGCAGCTTGACACTCCATGGTCCAATCCAACGGCTTGCTAGGTCTGGGTTTTGGTCCACCTTTGGACTTCAACAAGTTAGTGATGGGAAGAGCTATCTTAGCAAAAGAAGGGATGAACTGGCGATAGAAATTGGCAAAACCCAAAAATTTCTGCAACTGCCTACGCATACGAGGTGCCTCTCACTCAGTGACTGCTTTGACCTTAGCGGGGTCCATCTCCACACCCGCATGGGAGATACAATAGCCAAGGTAGTCTACCTTCTCCTGATGAAATTCACATTTGGACAATTTGGCATAAAGCTCTGCGGCTCGGAGCTTCTTCAGCACCGTACGAACCAGCTTGACGTGTTCATCACATGTTTGCGTGCAAATAAGGATATCGTCCAAGTATACAATAATGCCTTTGTAAAGATGGTCATGCAAAACCTCATTAATCAATTGCATGAAGACCGCATGCACCCCCTGCAGGCCAAAGGGCATCACACAGAACTGGAAACAACCCAAGGGACAGTTGAAAGCTGTCTTCCACTTGTCTCCCTCCTTAATACAGACTCTATAGTATGCCTCCCATAAGTCCAGCTTAGTGAAAATGTGCCCCTTTCCCAGCTGGGCCAGCATATCCTTCATCAGTGGCAATGGATAGAGGTTTTGGGCCGAGACAGAATTTAAGTTTTTAAAGTTCACCCATAATCTGAGAGAGCCATCTTTCTTTTCTCTGAATAGCACAGGAGCAGCCACCTTGGGTCCAGCTGGCTCAATGAAACCCCTCTCCAAGTTCTTGTCAATAAATTTTCTCATCTCCTCCATCTCCCTGGGCGACATAGAATATATCTGGGGTTTTGGAAGCGCCATTTCAGGTAAAATCTCGATGGTGCAATCAGTGGGTCTGTGGGGTGGGAGCTTATCAGAAGATTCTTCACTAAAAACTCCTCTTAGATCCCAATATTCTTTTGGAATTTTCTCTTCCCCTTCGATTCTCTCCTGCCCACTAGCTGCCAAAGTGGGGTTGGAGCCAGTAGGCTCTGGAGCTTCAACCTCTCCATCAGGGGCAGCGCTAGTGCAAATGCATAGCCATCCCTCCCTCCAGTTAATGCGAGGGTTCCATTTACGAAGCCAGGGGAGTCCTAAAATAAGGGGCCGGTCCATCCCAGGTGCCACAATAAAAGAGATTAACTCTTGATGGGTTCCCATCTTCATTTCCAATGGCTCAGTATAAAAATGGGCAGGGCCCCCACCTGCAATGGAACCATCAATTTGGCAAAAAACAATAGGGGTTTTCAAAGTCCTCAACTTCAATCCCAATTTTTCCACCATCGATGGACTAATCATACATCGGGAACAGCCGGAGTCCAGCAGAGCTGAAAGCTTCTCTGTCTCGCCAGCAGATGGCACCCTTAATTCAATAGGGATTAACATGGCGCCTTTATTTGAACTCACCCAACGATGCGAGGTGTCGTCATCAGATTCGTCAGAGGAGCTGGCAGTAAAGTCCCCCTCCTCCTCCTCTGGCTGGAAACGCTGGGGAAGATTCTCAACAGTGCATGCAGCCTCTCTCTTCTTCCCCAGGGCCTTACCTGCCCTCCCCTCCCTTCTGGGAGGGGGTGGAGCGATCTGAGGCAGTTTAACATGGCAATTCATGGTGTGATGGCTCTCCTTCCCACAACGGAAGCACGTGAAAGGCTTGGTCTTGCCGGCGAAGCTTCCCTTCCCTTCTGATGCGAACTGGGGGTTTTTGGGCTGAGGGGGGGGGGCGACCTCTCTGCTTCTCCCTCTTTCATGCATTGAAGTCTGCCCAACTCTAACTCAACATCTGCAGCATTTTCATACCAAGCAGCAACTCGTCGGGGAAGGTGTCTGTTAACGCACTGCTGGTAAATGTCCTCTTTCAATCCCAAGGCAAACTGATCCAATAAAGCCTCTTCTGACCATCCCCTCATATAAGCTGACAGCTGTTGAAAATCCTGAATATATTCAGCCACTGGTCTATTTTCCTGCTTTAGGGCCATACATTTCACGTTCCCGCGTTTCTCAATCAGCGGGTCATCAAACCTCCTCTTCAGTGCAGCCATAAAGTCATTAAAATTCCTCAGGAGAGGGGAATTGCATTGGTGTAAGCTCACCATCCAGTCGGCCGCTTTGTCTTCCAATGAGAGTAAGACTATCCTTACTTTCATCTCGTCCGTTTCTAAATCCGGACCATAAATTTCCATATAATTCCAAATTTAATGACAAACAACCCCAACCTTTTGGGATCGCCATTATATTTCACTGTTAAGGGAGGGACTTTTGCCATTCGGTGTCGCCTGCCCCCCCCCCCCACTACTCTGGCAGCAGCCCTGGCTGGGCGGGAGGCTGGTTCTGGGTTTCCTTGCTCCCAAACCCCCTCGGCCTCTTCACCCTCCCTTAATCTATGCATGGAGTACCTTTGTTCAAATTCTTCCGCTTAGATTTTTAGATTTAGATTTTATTTATTATTTATAGGCCGCCCTTTTCCCTGAGGGGACTCAGGGCGGCTTACAATTCATAGGAGGGGGAGTGCAAGACAAAACATAAGACAATACGTGAGTAAAAATAGAAATAAAATAATAAAACACAACACTCATTCAACATTCGGGTGGGGCGGATTAAAATCTTTATCCCCAGGCCTGACGGGATAGCCAGATCTTAAGGGCTGTGCGGAAGGTCGGACGGTGGTGAGGGTACGAATCTCCACGGGGAGATCGTTCCAAAGGGTCAGAGCTGCTACTGAGAAGGCTCTCCTCCGCATAGTCGCCAGTCGGCACTGACTGGCGGATAGAACTCGGAGGAGGCCCAATCTGTGCGATCTAATAGGTCGAAGGGAGGTAATTGGCAGGAGGCGGTCTCTCAATGGAAAGCTTGCTCCCTTTCCATTGCTCTCCCACGGGTCTTGCGCTCGGACATAGCTTCCTCAAGGAGCCGCTTTGCCTGGGACAATTTGTAATCTTCGTCCCCAGCATCATCCCATTCAGCTGGGTTTTTTTTCGGTCTCCTTCTCGTGACTCCTGCATCCAACTCCTCAGATTCTTTTTGCCCGACACCCAAAGTCCATCAGGGCGAACAGTAGGCTCTTCCACTCTTAGGCCAGCCAGCCTTTCAGTTAAAGAGGGTTCTGCGGTTGCCCCTTCAGTCTCCTCTTCATCACTCGCATGCAAAGACATTCTTTTTCTTCTTGTGAGAACACCCCCCTCAGTAGGTTGTAACTCCTGGTGGGATGGAGTGTGAGACTTCGCTTAATTGTCAGCACTCCTTCATTCAATAATCAGGAAAGAAGACCACAAGACTACATTGATAGAAATCAAGTGTACTTTTACTAATTATAAATGAATAGAAGTGAAACAAAGTGAAGTCTGATTATTTAGGCGCGAAAGCAAATAATATATTGTATAATTCATTCCCCTCCCCTTGGCATCCCATGCACAGTCCAATCATAATTATTCCAAGTGTCAGGTGTGAGATAACTTCGAAAGGCATCACCAGGATGGAATGCTGGTGCCGTTGGCCTTGGCAGGAAACCCTCCTCCGCATGCGCAGTAAGGTGGACAGTTCAAACTCCAGAATCTTCCTCCAGCACAACAGCAATAGCAGTAATAGCAATAGCAGTAGACTTATATACCGCTTCATAGGGCTTTCAGCCCTCTCTAAGCGGTTTACAGAGAGTCAGCATATTGCCCCCAACAATCTGGGTCCTCATTTTACCCACCTCGGAAGGATGGAAGGCTGAGTCAACCCTGAGCCGGTGAGATTTGAACCGCTGAACTGCTGATCTAGCAGTAGCCTGCAGTGCTGCATTTAACCACTGCGCCACCTTGGCTCTTGTCAGTCCCCTCTCAAATACCATGCCCCCCGCCCCCATTTCAATGGCAGCCGAAGCAGCAGCAAAGCAGAGGCTGACATAGGATAGGGAGGAGTGGAATGTAGGGAGAGGAGAGGGAGAGTGGAAGGGGAAGTAGAGTGGGAAGGGATGATGGAGGGAAGATAGGAAGTAGGAGAGAGGTAGAAGAGGGAGGTGTATGGAGAGCAGAAGAGCTAATAATGGCGGGTTTTTTGGGTGTTGATGACAAGAGGAACTGATGTGATCATTATTTGTTACTATATGTTACTGGCTATGTATAGTATACATGTGATTGTATGTTGTGAAAATGGAAATTAAAAAATATCTTTAAAAAAAAGAAGAAGGAAATGCAGGAACTCTTGTTAGTCAAATAATTTGTTTGGCAGGCCCCCAAAAGAGGGCATTTTCTTGTGTTGACCTTCCCTCTGGTATATCATTACTGCTGAAGTGAGGTTGGCACCAAGCATGCTGGTCTTCTGGAAGCCCTCAAAACTTAGTTTTGCCATTGAGCCTGAAGATACTAGGAAAGTTAGATCCCATAAGTTAAATTAATTGCCCTATTTTTGTTATTATAATTTTAGTAGTTTTAATCTGTCTTAATGGATAAACTATATTAACTTTCGTTTTAATTTTGTACACTACCTAGAGTCACATGCAAATGAGATAACAACTACCTTAATTCAATAAACAAACAAACAAACTTCACCCAATAACCTACGAAATAGCACCTGTGGATATCAGACATTCCTAAATTACTAGACGTGGCTTGATATTTTCTGTTTAGTCTTGTTTATAATTTTGCCCTGAGAATTTATGAATTAGAATAATGTCTAGTAATCAGATTTTATTCGTTTTAACTTCTCTGGATAATCTTGAGAAATGAAAGAACAAATAAAACAATTCTGGATCTTTCCCCCACACACAACATACTCTTCACCCCATTAGCAGAATGTTAACTTCAACTTGCTATGTAAACCTCTCTTTTTGTTGGCAGTCCCCAGAATCTTGGTATAAAGGTCTATTAGCCCTTCACTGCTTGATAGGTTTTAGCTTATAACTCAGTTGCTCTGCTTTTAGGACTGCCTGTCCCATATTTGAAGTTCTCAGCTAAATAATTTATGAGCACAATTTCGAGAAAGTCATGTTATATTTTAATTAAAAATGATAAACCATAAATCTGCATTCCTATGTGCTACATTAAGCTGTAAATGAAGGGCTGTGTCAAGGTATTCTAGAAGACTGAACACACTGAACTAAAGAAAAGAAAGACATGTTTCTGTCTTTTGAAAAAAGAGAAATTGTTATTCATGGTCAAAAAATGTATTTTCATTTTATCATGGTTTCATTTGCATTTAAAAAAGAAAGGCCTTTATGACCTGATGATTACTATAAACTGTTTTTAAACAGAATATCCTTCCTCTGTTTATGAGATTAGGACTTGGTGAGCAAGACTAACGACAACAGGCCAGTAGTGACCTTCATCTGCAAAATGAATCCTACAGGCCCCTCACCGTAGCAAACCTACGAAATTTATTAGATTCATTTATAGTAGTTCCCTTAGAAATGGAAAATATACTGTAGATCCTTGGAAAAGGACAAATACATTCATAATATCTCCCCTTCAAATAATTCCCTCCCTGAGTAAGCTGGAATGTCTTTGAACTCCTCCTGAGGGCTAGTAATTTAACTCCTTCCTTTCAGCTAGTGGTTCCACCACAATACCAGTTTTATAAAACATCACATTTAGTCTCCTTATTTTTCTTGTTCCTCATTCTTATTTTAAAAAAAAATCAAAATATCAATTCAGTCTCTCTTCTACTTCCAGTAACTATTCTCAACTTAGTCTAGAATATAAATATCATGTAATGATTGAACAGGAAAAGTTTTGACAACTTACGCTTCATTGTTGTTGTTATTGTAAGTTGTTGTTGTTAATTGCAAAGTTGTGTCCAACCCATTGCAACTCATGGTATATGGGTTCCTCCAGGCCTTCCTGTCCTCTACCATTCTATGAAGTCCATTTAAGGTCATGCCTACTGCTTCCATGACACCATCCAGCCACCTCATTCTCTGTTGTTCCCTTCTTCTTTGCTTTCAATCTTTAGAAGAGCATTAGGCTCTTCTCCAGTGAGTCCTTCCTTCTCATTAGGTGGCCAAAGTATTTGAGTTTCATCGTCAGGATCTGGCCTCCTAAAGAGCAATCAGGGTTGATCTCCTCTAAGACTGAGCAGTTTGATTGCCTTGCAGTCCAAGGGACTTGTAGGAGTCTTCTCCAGCACCATAGTTCTAAAGCCTCAATTGTTCGGCGCTCAGTCTTTCTTATGGTTCAACTTTCATAGCCATACATTGCAACTGGAAAAAAAAAAACATAGCCTTGACTATAGCCTCTTTCCACAAAATGGCCTTTTACCAACATTGTAGAGAAAAGACAGGACCTGAGATTAAAACATTTAATGGTTAGTGCAATCCATTGTTAATCATAAAGTTCATTTCATTTACTTTAACTTCTATATCTGTCCTCCCCAGTGGTATTAGGTTGGGACTCTAATATGATACAATGTATGATTTGTTTTTTGTAAAACAAGGTTATCTAGCAAATTATAAATTATAATATTGTTTACATTACAGAAACATGGTGGGATAAGACCCATGAATGGAATATACTGCTAGAGGGATTTACATTGTTTAAAAGAAATGTATCTAATAAAAGAAAAGGTAGACTTGCACTATATGTAAGGAAGTAGTTTCTTATATAATACTTCCCATCTTCAAAAAATGGATCCAGGAAACTACATATCTATCAGCCTGACAACAATATCTGGGAAGATTTTAAAAAAGATAATCAAGCAATGAATCTGAAAAAGCCTAGATGCAACCAAAGTCATAACAGAAGCTAACATGGGCTTGTCAAAAATAGATCATATTATATAAATCTGATTGCATTTACTCGGATTCAGTAAAGCATTTGGATACAGTAAATCACAGTCTACTAGTTGATAAGATAATAAAAATGTGAGATAGACAGCATCACAACCAGATAGATTTGTAACTGGAAGACATCCATACTCATTGCGTAGTCCTTAATGGAACTGCATCTACATGAAGGGAAGTATGCAATGGGATACTCCAAGGATCTGTCTTAGGTCCAGTTCTCTTCAATATCTTCTTCAATAATTTAAACAAAAGATATAAAAGGGGAACTCAACAAATTTACAGATGGTACCAAATTGGTAGGAATAGCCAACACTCCAGAAGACAAGCTCAAGATAAAGAAGGACTTGACAGACTTGACCACTGTGCCTATCTAACAAAATGAAATTCAATGGTGAGAAAAGATTCTACATTTAGGCAAGAAAAGCAAAATGCACAGGTATAGAGTAGGTGGTATCTGGCACAATAATAACAATTTCAAGAGGAATCTTGGAATACTAGTGTATAATCACTTACATATAAGCCAATAGTGTGCTGCATCTGCAAAAAAAAACAAAAAAAAACCATCACAGTACTAGTACTAGTATTACTAGGCTGCATAAACTGAGGGATAGAATCAAGACCATGTGATGTGTTAGCACCACTTTCTAATGGTTTGATAAGACCATACTTGAATATTGCATCCAGTTTTGGTTGCCACAATATGAAAACAAATATTGAGAATCTGCAAAAAGTACAGAGAAAAGCAACTGGGGGACTGGAGGATAAAACATACAAAGAACAGTTGCACGAAATGGTCAGGGACGTGCAGTCACTAGAGGCAGGGGAGGTGGGGCCTCACCAGTCTCCTGAGGGAAAGGAAGAATTTTAAATATTTTTTTTAAAAATAATTAAAGCCAGGGTAGTTGCTACCAGATTCAAAGTCACAGTGGCTTGGTGTCTGCTCTCAGTGTTAACTATGGGAGGAGGCCAGAGAACTCGGGGCCTCTTTTGCCTAAGGAATTGTTCGCCTTTTAAAAGTTAAGGAGGAGTTAATAAGCGAAAACTTTCATATGCAAAAGAGGCACTGATTCTCCTGCCTCCTGATCGGGGAGCAGCGAATCATGCCTTATGAGCACGCTTACGTTGAGCACGCTTACATTGGGCGGACAAGAGGAGAGTTGAGAGAGTTTCCACAGCTGGAAAAGGTGGATCGGACGGAGGGAGGGGGGGATTCAAATTTATTGTAATTTAATTTGTAATTTTTTTATTGTGAGGTGTGTGTGTGTGTGTGTGCGTGTGTTTCTTTCTTCACAGCGGTGGGGTCGGAGGAGGCGGGGGCAGTGAGGCGGCGGAGCGCAGAGGCGGCAGGGACGTTCTCGCCGCTGTGTCCCAACAGGCCAGGTGTCTCGCGTTTATGTCCACCAGGGTGCCAGGGGGAGGAATGGGCTGGGTGGGCTGGCTGGCTGGCTGCGGAGGGGGGAGCCCTTTAAAGCCCTGCTGCCGCATCTTCCCAGCAAGACTTCCTTTCGGCTCGCAGTTTCTTTCCCCTTGCTTGCCTTAACCAAAGCTTGGCGCCCTGCCTCTGCTTTTGCGGTCTCCCTCCCTCAGCTGTGCAGCAGCGTCGGCGGTAGCTCTCGGCCTACGGCGGCAGCGTTGCGCA
Organism: Thamnophis sirtalis; assembly: GCF_051295495.1. Taxonomy (NCBI): domain Eukaryota; kingdom Metazoa; phylum Chordata; class Lepidosauria; order Squamata; family Natricidae; genus Thamnophis; species Thamnophis sirtalis. Next base: position 32,900,107 of record NW_028261390.1, on the reverse strand, counting down.
GGCTGTGGAAGGAGGAAGAGGAGGAGAGAACCAAGAGAGGCTTTTACCGGGTGTGCGCCCCACAGCCAGGACCGTCATTGCGCCTCAAGCCGTGTTTCTTCCTGCAAAGCCCTTCGGGCATCAGGCAGAGCTATCGGGTTGCCCGAAGGGCTTTGCAGGAAGAAACGCGGCTTGAGGCGCAATGACGGTCCTGGCTGTGGGGCGCACGCCCAGTAAAAGCCTCTCTTGGTTCTCTCCTCCTTCCACAGCCTGCGCGACGCTGCCACCGTAGGCCGAGAGCTACTGCCAACGCTGCTGCACAGCTGAGGGAGGGAGAGCGCGAAAGCAGAGGCAGGGCGCCAAGCTTTGGTTAAGGCAGGCAAGGGGAAAGAAACTGCGAGACGAAAGGAAGTCTTGCTGGGAAGACGCGGCAGCAGGGCTTTAAAGGGCTCCCCCCTCCCCAGCCAGCCAGCCCATTCCTCCCCCCGCCACCACTGTGTCCAACAGGCCAAGTTGCTGGGAGGAGAAAGTTTGGGCTGCAGAGCAGAGTTTGAACTGCCGAGTGACGTGCGTTGAGCTTCATGGCCGGTGAGGGTCCCGCTCTATGACGGACGCGGCGCCGGGGCTTTGGCGGGGCTTTCGCACTTGCCTCACCGGCCATGAAGCTCACCGCACGTCACTGGAAATGGTTATGTCTAGTTTAATGAAAAGAAGAATTTGGGTGTTGTGATACCAGTGTCCCAATATAAAAGGAGATGCCACAAAGAAGAGGAGATAAAGTTATTCTCAAAAGCACCTGAAGGCAGGACAAGAAGCAATGGATGGAAGTTGAACAAGGAGAGAATCAACCTAGAACTAATGAGTACTTTCTTGACAGTTAACAATTGAACAATTAATCAGGGAAATTAGTTGTCTCCAGAAGTTGTGGATCCTCCAACACTGGAGATTTTAAAGAAGATACTGGACAACCATTTGTTTGAAATCTTATAGGGTTTCCTGCTTGTGCAGAGGGTTGGACTAGAAGTCCCTTCCAACTCTCTTATTTTGGATGAATGTGAGACAGAAGAAAAATTATTTTGCTAGATAATACAAACAGATTGGTTATTATGAATGAAATGAGAACACTCAGAATAAACCATGCGATTTGAAAATCCAAAAGGAATGAGAAGTGTGATTCTTTGGAAGTAATTGTTTAGAAAAAGAGCTGTTTTACCCCCTACTCCCATATGTGATTTAAGCATAAATCGGTCCATACAGATATATGGAACAGAACTGAATTTAAAAAGTATGATTGATTTGTTAGCATTGTGATTCTAGTCTGTATTCACACGAATGACAGCTGGCTTCTGAGATTGTGAATGTACATTCCTTTGTCTCAAGCAGAACCTCACTGGGAAAAAACTACTTCTGACACAGATATCCCAGCCACCTTGTCTCTGAGGTAAGAAACAGCGATGGGCTGCTAAAATCAGAGAAATTGTTTCAGAGAAACAAAGCAAATATTTGCTATATTTGAATTGGGGCTGAATCAAATTGTCAACAGCTATGATAAATGTTCAGATAAGTGTTCAGATATTGACTCTTGTGTTCAGATAAGTGTTCAGATATTGACTCTTGTGGCACCTCACTTGATATCTTCTTCCACTTTTACAAGAAACCACTAATGAACACTTTTTAAGGATTATTTTCAGGTAGTAAACATTTAGTTAGTTCTCATGCTGTTTATCACATACTTAAGGTAAAGGTAAAAGTAAAGATTCCCCTTGCACATATGTGCTAGTTGTTCTGACTCTAGGGAGCAGTGCTCATCTCCGTTTCAAAGCCAAAGAGCCAGCACTGTCCGAAGATGTCTCTGTGGTCATGTGGCTGACATGACTAAATGCCAAAGGTGCACGGAACACTGTTACCTTCCCACCAAAGATGGTCCCTATTTTTCTACTTGTATTTTTTATGTGCTTTCGAACTATTTGGTCGGCAGACCCTGGGACAAGTAATGAAAGCTTACATTACATGGTGCTAAGGATATGAACTGCCGACCTTTCTGATCAACAAGCTCAGTGTCTTAGCCACTGAGCCACCACATCACATACTTAAGTGACATGTTAATGAAAATATCATGGGATAGCTAGACAAATGTAAGGTGAAGTTAAGATACATACTTTCACGGCATTCCTATAAGCTGATAAAAATTAGAAGAATGCAATAAGATTTAGTTATTTACTTACTATATTATACCACTCTGAAAAGCTTAATGGTGGTGTAAAAAAAAGTCATAAGATTCATAACTGTCAGCCCCACAGGACAGATCATAGCAAGAAACATAGTCCAGGGAAATCTAAAACTACTTTTATTAAGATTGATTATTGCAATAGAATATTGAAAGTCTAAATGTGCTTTACTTTCACCTTCCTCTAATATGAAAACAAAAAGCTGTCTATCTGACCACTTTTCCTCTCCACATTTTGGTTTTGAGTTCCACTTGTCTCCCTGTTGCTCCAAAAATAGATTTGCTTTATCACCATCAAATGTATCTTTTCTACCCAGGTTGATAACAGAAAAATGTATAGTACAGAGATAGTACCTTTTAAAATATCAAAAACTATAGTATAATAGCAATAGCAATTAGACTTATATACCGCTTCATAGGGCTTTCAGCCCTCTCTAAGCGGTTTACAGAGTCAGCATATCGCCCCCCACAGTCTGGGTCCTCATTTTACCCACCTTGGAAGGATGGAAGGCTGAGTCAACCCTGAGCCGGTGAGATTTGAACCGCCGAACTGCAGCTAACAGTCAGCTGAAGTGGCTGCAGTACTGCACTCTAACCACTGCGCCACCTCGGCTGTTATAATTATCATAACAATAATAATGATAACTTATTGATGATAGATGATAAATGGTTAGTTCAGAAATAGTGTTAAGTCGCAAAGTTGCTTTTCCAAAAGACAATCGGACTTTCTTAGTTTTTTTTCCTTGAAAATATTTCACTTCTCATTCAAATTCTGACCTTCAGTTGTGACTTCATAACTAAAAGAGCTTTTTGGACGAGAAGCAAAACATTTTCAAAGGAAAAAACCAAGAAAATCCAGTTGCCTTTTGGAAAAGCACCCTTAGGACAACCATGACTTGGATGTTTGTTTGAATGTTTGAATGTTTATTAACATTTGTAGGCCGCCCTTTTCCCTGAGGGGACTCAGGGCGGCTCACATAAAATCAGGAAGGGGGATACAGACAATGACGTAGACACATATAATAAAAATAATAAGCAACATTCATTCATCATTCGGGAGGGGCGGCTATCTTTGTCCCCAGGCCTGACGGGCTAGCCAGTTCTTGAGGGCTGTGCGGAAGGCCTGGACGGTGGTGAGGGTACGAATCTCCACGGGGAGTTCGTTCCAAAGGGTCGGGGCTACTACTGAGAAGGCCCTCCTCCTTGTAGTTGCCAGCCGACACTGGCTGGCCGATGGAGTTCGGAGGAGGCCCAATCTATGAGATCTAATTGGTCGCAGGGAGGTAATGATTGATAATATTCATAGACAATTAATGTAAAGACTTATTTTTTAAAAAGTGATGGAATTACTACATTTATGGCAGACTATATGAAGTGCTTGAATGTTCTAAAGTGATACAAGCATATTCATTGTTATTACTTTGGTTCTATTTCAAGAACCTTTATCCATGCTTATGTGGCCATTTGTTTCTCTTTAAAACAAGATAAACCAAAAATACTGACTTTAACTGGCAGCTGGCTCCTGGCTGTTTCTTTCTCCAATTCTTACTGCATATCTTCCTATAATCCCAGTATATTTTTGGTGGTTTCCTGGAAAACTCCCACCATTTTTTGTGACATCCTGGCGCTCATCAGCCTTTCCCTTTTCGATGTATCCATCCATCGGTAATTTTTATCAAAGGAGCATAGCACTGAAAAATTAATTTAGATTATAACTTTTAAAGAACTTGCTGGTTATGTTTCCTCTAGAATCTTCTCAGATATTAGATTTTGGATTCATCTTTTATCATCAATTGATAATATTATCTAGGTAATGCTTTCTAGACATCAATCATTCTGTAGATTTTTTTAAATAAATAAATGTTTGGCCAGACTACCACCATTTCACTTTATCCTACATAATCCGAATGCCTGGTAAAACATAGCATTTCCTGGAAAAGTCTCAAAGAATAAAGAAATTATATAGTTTCCACTTTTATTTATTTTTAAATCTGGTATTATGCTATTTCCACTGAATAACTATTATATTGAGTTATTTTATTAAAAAATGTGGTCCATTTTATGGCATTTAATTTAGAGTACTTTCTATTTCCATAAAATCAGAATTGAATGAAAAACATACAGTTGTTTTATCACAAAGACATGAAAAGTATATGTTTATAATTTAATCTAACTGAAGTTGTAATATACAGTATTTTATTAAACAATCTAGTTTCACAGACATTTATTCTATTTTAAAATATATGGTTCTGTTAAAAAAAATTCAGTTCAGAATATTATAACAAATATGAAAAAATGTACATAGATTCTTCTACAATAGACCTATAATTTAAAGAACATTCATATAAAGGTAAAATGAGGATAAATTCAGAAATATTCCTGTGAATTTTCCATTTCCATTTATTTCATATTATAATCAAATACACCATTGTTAATTGACTCAGCCTTCCATCCTTCTGAGGTGGGTAAAATGAGGACCCGGATTGTTGTTGGGAGCAATATGCTGACTCTGTAAACCGCTTAGAGAGGGCTGAAAGCCCTATGAAGCGGTATATAAGTCTAACTGCTATTGTTATGGCTATTAATATTATTTGTAATTAATACTACATGAAATATTACTTCATTTTATGCTGCTATTATTATTATTATTATACAATTGTATCACAGCGGCCAGTTGTTTCGCCAGATTTGGCATTGGTTACTAGTCGGGCCCCACCCAGGGGCCTAGGACGTCGTAACGTATTTTCGTAATATGCGTGCAGATCCAAGCAGTGCGGCTTTTTGCATTTGACTGATGGTGATTTTGTCAATTTTTAACTGTTTTAAATGTAATTCCAGTGCTTTTGGAATAGCACCCAGTGCGCCAATTACCATTGGAATTACCACTGCTGGTTTGTGCCATAGTCGTTGAATTTCGATTTTTAAGTCCTGGTATTTTGCTATTTTTTCATGTTCCTTCTCGGCGACACTGCTATCACCTGGTATTGCGATGTCTATGATTGTGACCTTATTTTTCTCAACCAGTGTGATGTCTGGTGTATTATGCGCCAGTATTTTGTCTGTTCGTATGCGAAAATCCCACAAGATCTTGACCATCTGATTTTCGGTGACTTTTTCAGGCTGATGTTCCCACCAGTTTGTTGCTGTTTTAATATTATAATTTTTGCACAAACTCCAATGGATCATTTGTGCTACTGAATTGTGCCGCAATTTATAATCAGTCTGCGTGATTTTTTTACAGCAGCTGAGTATGTGATCAACAGTTTCATCAGCTTCTTTGCAAAGTCTGCATTTGGCATCATCAAAGGATTTTTCGATATTGGCCTTAATGGCATTTGTGCGGATAGCTTGTTCTTGCGCAGCCAGGTTTAGTGACTCTGTTTCTTTCTTTAATGTACCTGTTGTTAACCATAACCAAGTTTGTCCACTGTCCGCTTTATCTTTTATTTTTTCCAGAAATTGGCCATGCAGTGCTTTGTTCTGCCAACTCTCCATTCTTGATTTTATCACATCTTTTCTGTATTCTTGTTTCGTCTGTTGGGCCTTCAGTAGATTTTTGTTCTTTTCTTCGATTAATAGATGTTCTTGACTTTCTTTTAAATAATCAGCCAGTGCATGTTTTTCTTCTTCAACTGTTTGCTTCACTTGTAATAATCCTCTGCCACCTGATTTTCGGGGCAGATACAGTCTATCAGTATTTGTAGGCTTCATTTTCGTTGCATTTAATTAGTTGGCCATTGGGCATTTCAATTCCCTCACATGCAGTGATTTTGCCCCTTTTTATGGATACAGTGGCGCATTTTTCCATGCCAAACTGCATTGAAACCTTTTTTAAGATTACTGATAGTGGGATCATTGTGATGATGAAGAGAAGAGGTGAAAGTGAATCACCTGGGAAAATTCCTCGCTTGATATTAACCATTCCGTAGATCTGATTCCCTACTGCCAACTCAGTTCTCCATTGTTTCATCGCCTTTTCAGTAAAGGATGTAATATTTTTGCTAATGCCAGTTATTTCTAAGCATTTTATGATCCAACTATGTGGCAGTGAGTCAAATTCCTTTTTGTAATCAATCCAGACCATATTCAAGTTTGTGTTTCTGTTCTTACAATTTTCTAATATCATTTTATCAATTAGGAGCTGATCTTTTGTGCCCCTGCTCCTTCTCTTGTTGCCTTTAGCTCTACTGGCAAGATGTCGTTTGTTTCCAAGTAATCCATCATGTTATCTGCAATAATGCCTGTGAGTAATTTGAAGTTTGTTGGCAAGCATGTTATTGGTCTGTAGTTTTCAGGTGTTGTTCCTTTAGTTGCATCTTTCTGAATCAAGTATGTTTTTCCAGTTGTCAACCATTCATCAATTTGGCCCTTTTGTAAAATTTCATTCAGTTGCCTGGCCAATATTGCATGTAAACTGGTCAGATGTTTGAGCCAGAAACCATGTAATTGGTCCTTTCCAGGTGATGTCCAATTCTTTACACTTTTTACTCGATTTTTTACCATCTCAATTGTTATTTCTAATACTTGCATTTGTTTGTTGCCAATGCTTTTCTCAAAGTCATGTATCCACTTTGCTTCCTTGTTGTAGTCCTTTGCATTTTCCCACAATTCTTTCCAGAATTCAACTGTGGCCTGCTTTTCTGGTTTTTCACTTTTGGTGTCACCATTCACATTAAGACTTTGATAAAAACGCCGTTGGTCTGATCGAAATTGCTGATTTTGTTTATATTGGATGATTCGTCCCTCATATCTTTCAATTTTTCTAGCTGTTGCTGTTATCTGCTGTTTTACAATCTCTACATCTTCATTGATGTTTCTTGTATCCAATCTATATCTTCTGATTAGCCGATCTATGATTTTGTTGTTTTTTAGCTGTTGCTCAGGCGTGTTCTTTAAGTTACTAGCATCTGCCCTTAATTTTTTGACTTTTTGTTCTAATTGGATTTTCCACTTTGGCTATGATGCTTTTTCTGTTGTGTAACTAGGTACTTTGATTTTAATGCCTAGTTCATTAGTGACTATTACAGCTGCACTGTACATTAACTGGTTCATTCTTCTTCTTCATCATCATCATCATCATCATCATCATCATCATCATCATTATTATTATTATTATTATTATTATTATTATTATTATTATGTGATTAATCTTTGGTGAGATTCACAGCCTTTGGGGCTGGTTGGTAGCTCAATAGCTCAAGTCCTAACCAAGGACCTAGTAACTGTTAAGGTAACTTCGGAGGATATAAGCTGTTCCAAGTCGGGTGGTTTTTTGTAGAATCAGAATGTTCAAGATTGATAAATTTAAAATTTCCAAATAGCGAGGTAGCCCTTTAGGTATTGCTCCAAGGGCTCCAGTTACAGTACAATCAGGACAACACACAATTTCTTTTTCTACAGTTGTTCAACTTCAATTTGCAAGTCCCGGTACTTTGTGATTTTTTCTTGCTGTTTATCTTCAATTCGTGCATCTCCAGGTATTGCAATGTCAATGAACCATACTTTTTTCTTTTCAACTATTGTTATGTCAGGTGTGTTGTGGGCCAAGTGCCTGTCAGTCTGGATTCTGAAGTTCCACAAGATCTTGACTTTCTCATTCTCTAAAACCTTCTCAACCTGATGTTCCCAGTGGTTTTTGCATTACTCAAATCCAAACTTTTGGCACAATTTCCAGTGAATGATCTTAGCAACATGGTCATGGCGTTGTAGGTAGTCAGTTTGTGAAATTTTGCTGCACCCACTGATCAAGTGGTCAACTGTCTCGCCTTTCTTATTACAGAGGCGACATTTGCTGTTGGTGGTAACATGTTGAATTTTTGCCTTCATGTAGTTTGTGGCTAAGGCTTGTTCTTGAGCTGCCAAAATAAAGCCTTCTGTTTCTTTTTTCAGTGCTCCTGATCTTAACCAGTTCCAAGTTAGCTTTTGGTCAGCTTTGCCTTCAATACTTTTCAAGTATAGGCTATGCATAGCTTTGTTTTTCCAATTTTCAGCCCGCTTCTCAATTACTTTTTTCTTATATTCAGCTTTTAACTTAGTTGTCTTTAAAAGGCCTCCTTTATTTACTTCCTTAGTCATTGGTTCTTCACTTTTCTGGATGTAATCATTCAAGCTGTGTTTTTCTTCTTCCACAGTCTGTTTTACTTGTAGGAGTCCTCGACCACCCTCTGCTCTTGGTAGATATAATCGGTCAACATCACTTTTAGGTGTGCACAGCATGATTCATTGTCATAAGCTTCCTTGTTTTTCTGTCCAAATTATCCAACTCCATCTGGGTCCAGTCAATTATTCCTGCATAGTATCGAATTACAGGTACAGCCCAGGTATTTATAGCTTTTATGATGTTTCCTCCATTCAATTTGGACTGTAATATCTTGCGAATTTGTCAATTGTACTTGGCTGAAGTTAATTCCTTGACTTTATTATGCATTAAGTCAGAGGCCTCTAAAATCCCCAAGTACTTGTAGCCTTCTTATGGTTTTACTGCTTTTATCATTTCTTCATTCTCAAGTTCTATTCCATCATCTTAGCAATAGCAATAGCAGTTAGACTTATATACCACTTCATAGGGCTTTCAGCCCTCTCTAAGCGGTTTACAGAGTCAGCATATTGCCCCCAACAACAATCCAGGTCCTCATTTTACCCACCTCAGAAGGATGGAAGGCTGAGTCAACCCTGAGCCGGTGAGATTTGAACAGCTGAACTGCTGAACTGCAGTCAGCCGAAGTAGCCTGCAGTGCTGCATTTTACCACTGTGCTACCTCGGCTCTTTATCTCTTTATCTCGGCTCTTCATCTTCTATGACTTTGACTGCTTTGGTTTCCATTGTTGCACATTTGTCAATTACAAACTACATACCAATGTCTTGGCTAAATTCTTTTGTGCTTTCAATTAATAAATTCAGTTCAGCTTTTGTTTTACCAAACAGCTTCAAATCATCCATGTACATCAAGTGCAAAATTTTCAGTCCTTTCTTTGCAAGTTTGTATCCACAGTTCATCTTCTTCAAAATGATTGCACCATTTCTTTTGTTATTTTCACATCTTCCATTTTATGCACTGTAATAGAATCCTCAATCTGTTTGATCCATTTTGCATTTCTGTTGTGCTTTTTGTTGTTTTCCCACAAATTCTTCCAGAATTTCAGAGCTTTCTTTTTATCAGGCTTTTCATTTGTTGTTACTCCATCTCCACTTTCTAAGCTCTTATAAAACTGCTGCTGATTTGCTCTGAACTGTGGGTTTTCCTTGAATTGAGTTACTCGGTTTTCATATCTTTTAATCTTTTCAGCAACGACAACAACCCTCTGCTTCAGCTCTTCAATTACTATTGCAATCTCTTTATTCTCCAAATTGTATCTTGCTTCCAGGCTGCTTTTGACCTGCTTGTTCTTTAGCTGAACTTGCCTTAGGTTTTTCAAGTTGCTCAAGTCTCCACGAAATTTTTTTGAACTTCAATTCCAACCAAATTTTCTATTTAGGCTTCCTCTTCTTGCCTCTTTGGTTCTTTTGTATTTTCAAACCCAATTCTTTGGTGGTTATGAAGGCTGCTGCATACATCAGCTGGTTTGTTTCAGCTAATATAGTGGTTTGAATGGTTTGCATAGCCTCATTGACCTTTTTAGTACCTTTCTCAATTCTTTCTGCTTCACTTGGTTCAGCTTTGGCAAACGTGTTCTTTCAGCATCTTCCATTTGATGCTTTATTTTCTCAGCTAATTGAGCAATATCTGTTGGTGTTTGTTCTTCAGTGCTTTTTTGTTCTTTATCTTTATCCATTTCAGCATCCTCTTCCTCCCTTTCTTCCTCAGTTTGCTTTTGAGTCTGCAAATCATTACTGACGTTACTCTTCTTTGTTGGTATACTCACACTATTAGTTGCTTTCTCTTCGATTCCTATTAATTCTGCTGTAGTGAAAAATTTGTGGCTCAGGATTACACCCCGTTGGTCCATTAGCCTTTGTTCACTGATATCACAGTCTGTGTGGTTCACCTTTCAAATCTGATACATTCATTTTTGAAATCCATGTTTTGCTCGCTCAGACTGATAGTAAGCTTTCATAATAGAGATGTTTCCTTCCCTAGTCCAGATTTTTCTCTTTTTCACTTTTTCTTCCAGTAGCTTGTCAGCTCCATGACCTGGTTGCCTAGCAGAGGGAGCTGAGCCTTGTAGCTCATTTTGTGCAGAATGCCCAGGAGCCATAGCAGCCTTATTAATCCGGCCGACAGTTCAGCCGGTATAAATTTCATTTTTTTTCGTATTCACCATATTTGAATGGGTTGTGGAGCAAATTTTGTCTGGCCCTTCACTTAAGACCTGTTTGTTATGGTTGTACCTTTTCAGCATATCCCTTAGGATCATTAGAGCGTGCAAGCCCCTCCCTCAGAGGGGTTATTATTATTGTTGTTATTATTATTATTATTATTATACAATTGTATCACAGCGGCCAGTTGTTTTGCCAGATTTGACATTGATTACTAGTCGGACCCCACCCAGGGGCCTAGGACGTCGTAACGTATTTTCGTAATATGCGTGCAGATCCAAGCAGTGCGGCTTTTTGCATTTGACTGATGGTGATTTTGTCAATTTTTAACTGTTTTAAATGTAATTCCAGTGCTTTTGGAATAGCACCCAGTGTGCCAATTACCACTGGAATTACCACTGCTGGTTTGTGCCATAGTCGTTGAATTTCAATTTTTAAGTCCTGGTATTTTGCGAGTTTTTCATGTTCCTTTTCGGTGACCCTGCTATCACCTGGTATTGTGATGTCTATGATTGTGACCTTATTTTTCTCAACCAGTGTGATGTCTGGTGTATTATGCACCAGTATTTTGTCGGTTTGTATACGGAAATCCCACAAGATCTTGACCATCTGATTTTCGGTGACTTTTTCAGGCTGATGTTCCCACCAGTTTGTTGCTGTTTTAATATTATAATTTTTGCACAAACTCCAATGGATCATTTGTGCTACTGAATTGTGCCGCAATTTATAATCAGTCTGCGTGATTTTTTACAGCAGCTGAGTATGTGATCAACAGTTTCATCAGCTTCTTTGCAAAGTCTGCATTTGGCATCATGAGAGGATTTTTCGATTTTGGCCTTAATGGCATTTGTGCGGATAGCTTGTTCTTGCGCAGCCAGGATTAGTGACTCTGTTTCTTTCTTTAATGTACCTGTTGTTAACCATAACCAAGTTTTTTCACTGTCCACTTAATCTTTTATTTTTTTCCAGAAATTGGCCATGCAGTGCTTTGTTCTGCAACTCTCCATTCTTGATTTTATCACATCTTTTCTGTATTCTTGTTTCATCTGTTGGGCCTTCAGTAGATTTTTGTTCTTTACTTCGATTAATAGATATTCTTGACTTTCTTTTAAATAATCAGCCAGTGCATGTTTTTCTTCTTCAACTGTTTGCTTCACTTGTAATAATCCCCTGCCACCTGATTTTCGGGGCAGATACAGTCTATCAGTATCACCACGTGGATGTAAACTGTAGTGCATTGTCATTAGTTTCCTGGTTTTTCGGTCCAAAATGTCCAAATCAGCTTGTGTCCACTTAACTATACCAGCTGTGTATCTTATAACTGGTATTGCCCAGGTATTTATGACCTTGATTGTATTTCCACCATTCAATTTAGATTTCAAAATTTTCCTAACTCTGTTGGTGTACTCTCGCCTGACAATAGTTTTTTACTTCTCCATGCTTGATGTTATCCAACTGCAGAATGCCTAAGTATTTGTAGGCTTCATTTTCGCTGCATTTAATTAGTTGGGCATTGGGCATTTCAATTCCCTCACATGTAGTGATTTTGCCCCTTTTTATGGATACAGTGGCGCATTTTTCCATGCCAAACTGCATTGAAATATCGGTGCTGAATACTCGGACTGTGTTTGTCAATGACTGGATTTCTATTTCTGACTTTCCATAGAGTTTCAAATCATCCATATATAGTAAATGCGAAATTTTTTCAGCTTCTTTGGCTGTTTGATAGCCTAATTTCATTTTTTTTAAGATTACTGATAGTGGGATCATTGTGATGATGAAGAGAAGAGATGAAAGTGAATATCCCTGGAAAATTCCTCACTTGATATTAACCATTCCATAGATCTCATTCCCTACTGCCAACTCAGTTCTCCATTCTTTCATCGCCTTTTCAGTAAAGGATGTCATATTTTTGCTAATGCCAGTTGTTTCTAAGCATTTTATGATCCAACTATGTGGCAGTGAGTCAAATGCCTTTTTGTAATCAATCCAGACCATATTCAAGTTCGTTTTTCTGTTCTTACAATTTTCTAATATCATTTTATCAATTAGGAGCTGATCTTTTGTGCCCCTGCTCCTTCTTTTGTTGCCTTTTTGCTCTACTGGCAAGATGTTGTTTGTTTCCAAATAATCCATCATGTTATCTGCAATAATGCCTGTGAGTAATTTGAAGGTTGTTGGCAAGCATGTTATTGGTCTGTAGTTTTCAGGTGTTGTTCCTTTAGTTGCATCTCTGTGAATCAAGTATGTTTTTCCAGTTGTCAACCATTCATCAATTTGGCTCTTTTGTAAAATTTCATTCAGTTGCCTGGCCAATATTGCATGTAAACTGGTCAGATGTTTGAGCCAGAAACCATGTAATTGGTCCTTTCCAGGTGATGTCCAATTCTTTACCTTTTTTACTCGATTTTTGACCATCTCAGTTGTTATTTTTAATACTTGCATTTGTTTGTTGCCAATGCTTTTCTCAAAGTCATGTATCCACTCTGCTTCCTTATTGTAGTCATTTGCATTTTCCCACAATTCTTTCCAGAATTCAACTGTGGTTGAATTCTGTTTCTTTTCTGGTTGCTTTTCTGGTTTTTCACTTTTGGTGTCACCATTCACATTAAGACTTTGATAAAAACGCCGTTGGTCTGATCGAAATAATAATAATAATAATAATAATAATAATAATAATAATAATAATAATAATAATAATAATAATAATAATAATTATTATTATTATTATTATTATTATTATTATTATTATTATTCTGACAGACCTTGTAATATTTATTGTAATCCTGATCACATAAATTGTAGCTCTAAATCCCTAAATAGAAAGTAATTCTCTTCCCTGTTGACATTTGATATACTTCTAACAGTACCTAATTTGAAAGTATGTATAATATTTTTTAAATGGCCTGGTATTTTTAGCATAAAGTTATAAAATGAAATAAGTACTAATTTAGGTAAATCCATACTGTTTACATTTTATTTTTCATGCTTACATGAGATCTTATACATTCTATCTATGTCAAACATAGGACTTTTACCATTTGTGCACCACAAAGAAATGTACTGAATTTGTTTCAAAATTAAACTAATTTGGAATACAGAATAGGTAAATCTCTCAAATCCAATCTAGAGAGTAAATATTGGATCAACTGCAGTTGATTTGCATTTAGAACACAAATTAATGTTTTAAAATATTTGGATTTTGGTTCTTGATTGAAGCATCACTGTTAAGACTTCAGAAGTCATGATATGCTTTGATAAACCTTTTATATCTTCCTAGATTACTTTTCAGATGAGAAGCATGGGTTCTTGACCTGTTGTAATAACAATTGTTAAAGCTCTCCCTTTGGCAAATCATATATTTTATATCCAACAAACAGGAATGCAACCCTCAAAAAAGGAATGCTTTTTCAAAGTTTTCAAAAAAGCAACATTTTTTTAAAAAAATATGTAAATTTTGTAGAGGTGGGGAATAAATTATAACACAATGCAAAAATTGTTTCATTTTGCCTAGAAAGAGGGGGTTGTCAAAAATAATATGACAGTTGAATTTTAATTACTGGTATTGGGAGACTACATGTATTTTCCAAGGATCACTTGTTTTATCATAGCATTGATTGAAATCTCCATAGAGATTAAGCATGATAAGACCTTAAGGGAAAGGCAGAAATTGTGCAAAGAGGTTAAGGAAGAAATTGGAAAAATCAACAACTGAGAGAAGGAATTCCAAACTAAATCTACAAAAGGCAATGACAAACTATTTCTGTTTGGTGGGGAAAAAAACACTCTTACAGCATGGGTAGTTTTCAAACTACATTTGGAAGTTAGAAGGTTGACCTTATACTTTGACTGATATCCATAATGTTGATATTCCAGTTTAACTTTGCAGAGAATACATCTGGTGATTTTTTAATATTTTATATACTAATGTGACAAATATTTCAATTATCTGACCTAGTTCTTTGAATGATTAATTCAGTGTAACTCAGTCACTGGAGAGTTTCTTCTTTGCATATTCCTGTTTAATCTAACATTCACAACTATTTCATCTTTGTACATGCCTATTCAAAGAAGAAAGAGTTTTTTTTCCCTTGTTTGAGGTCTAGCAGTGAGAATCATTATGTATACAGGTAATGTTTTAATTTGTCAATTTAAAACACACACCAAGTTTTAACATTTACTAGTTATAATCCAAAATGCTTATATTCATATTTATCATGACTTTATTTTCTACTTATATGTTCTGGAACTTATAAAGATTTTAGATTATACACATTAATCATTTATTTAGTACTAGCATTTTGAATTACTTTGACATCATGAAGTGTGTGTGTGTGTGTGTGTGTGTGTGTGTGTGTGTGTGTAAAAATAAGGGTAGTTGACAAGGACCAAATGACAACCATTATGATAGATGTAGCAGTGCAAAGTGACAGCAACACCAGGAAGAATGAGTATAAGAAGCTGCATAAGTACAGTACCAGGGCCTGAAGGAGGAACTGGAAAGAAAGTGGAAATTAAAGGCCGAAGTGGTCCTGGTGCTGGTAGAAGTAGTAGGGACTTTGACTCCTATGCTAAGAGAATAACTCCAACAGATCCCAGCAACAATATTACAGCCCTTTGTCCAGAAGATTGCAGTGCTAGAATAGCTAAGATATTTCAGAACCTTCAACTTCCAGGCCTATGGTGGAGGACCGAAGATTGAAATAGGATAACATGTACATTCCAAGGATAGCTGGATCAGACGCAGGGGTAGGATTCTACCGGTTCGACGTGGTTTGGGCATATTGGCAGTTCCAAAGATCTGCTGGTTCAGTTCGACCCTCAGGTGGGCATGCGTGCTCCCAGGTTATACTTACCTACATTTCCTTGTTTTTTAGCACAGCTGATCGGCGTGGCAGAGTGGATTGCTGTGCCTCAGCTGTTTTCCTGTGAACTGTGCATGCAGGCACGTCAGGCGCACAAAGCACGCACTCAGAGAACCGGTTGTTAAATTGGTAGGATGCCACCCCTGATCAGTGGCTCTAGCAAAAAAAGAGAAGAGGTTCCAATATGGGCTATAGGTGAATGAGTAAAAGGTGGTATTCTAAAGAAGATCTGAATTGCATGTACATAATATGCTGCAAGAAGAATGGTCCATTGCAGTTGCCCAGCTTGTTTTTCTTGGGAGAAAAATAAAGGACATAATTGCATGCAACCACCTGCTGTTTCCTTGATCCCAGCTCAGAAACAAACTTTGTAAAGAATACAAGGAATTCCTTAAAACGGAAGAAAGGCTCACAAATTTGAGACTTTGCAAAGCCATGAAATCCATATAAAACCGAAATCAAGTTTGAATTTCCCAGGAAGGATTTTAAGGTATCTAATTCTATTTGATGCTTCAAATCAATTCAAAGATTCAACTCAGAAATATAATTGTCAAAATCTATTTTGAATTGAAACATCATCTGAACCTTCATGCTGAACCCTCATTGATACTTTGGAAAAGTGCAGTATTCTAAAGTAATCCAAATAAATAATAATCTTATATATTTTAAAATCAGTGACATTTATACTCTTGGGCACTTGACTCACACTGAAAATAATCCCTCCCCTGAAATGAATCAGAAAATCACCTTAACAACAACTGAATGTTACAAGAATTTCAGCAACTGAACTATTTTCCATTACCAATTTATGTCCTAAAATATAAGACCACAGCATTTCATAATTTTTTTATCCTATCTTTTCCATGAGCTGGCTAAGAAACAGATATTTGCCCAGTGACACTTCATGAGCCAGCATACATTTATTTACATCTTCTGATTCCTTCTACACTAAGAAGTGACTTTTACAGTTATTTATTTGGCTTTGGATATTGAAGGAAAAAAATTGAACCATTTTTCTCTTACCTTCTAAATTAAATAAATGGATCATGCTATGGCACGAAGACTGAAAATTTGTCTGCCCTAGCCTTATAAGAGCTATAGAAGAAAGGAAAGGATTACTATTAGCCAATTTTCAAGGTGTTCTGGATCAATGCCAGGCAGCATACAATTAGTTTAAGAGACTAAGTGTGACTATGTTCTATGTATGAGAGAAAGAGAAAAAAGACAGAAAATGACAGAGAAATATTTGTAGTTAGTACATCATTGATTGGAGTCATAATTTATTACTTAGGAATTTTGGTAATAGCTTCATTCTCTTTTCTGATTACCTTAACTTTTCTTGTGGTTGCAGTCTGCTTGTCTTTCTATTTGATTTTCCCTCTTGAGAGTAAATGCATTCTATTCTATTCTAGGCCTGCTTAAATGACCTGTGTCTTTATCTTGTAAACAGTTCCTCTTTAGTTGTGTTTTCTGCAATTATGGATATTTGGCTTATAATAATTTTCAGAATCTGCTCCACTTTCCTCTTATCCT
Organism: Thamnophis sirtalis; assembly: GCF_051295495.1. Lineage (NCBI taxonomy): Eukaryota > Metazoa > Chordata > Lepidosauria > Squamata > Natricidae > Thamnophis > Thamnophis sirtalis. Next base: position 32,883,246 of record NW_028261390.1, on the reverse strand, counting down.
ATAACAGATTTCTGATGGGTGTGTTTTAAGTCACTTAAACTCAGCATGCTTACAATGCTTAGTAGAACACACACACAATGCCATACACATGAACAAAATACATCATTTAATAGGGGAAAAATAGAAATGAGGTTAAAATTACATTTTAACAAATGATATTCTCTATATTTCATAGCATTTAGCCCATAAAATATGTTAGTTATATAATTTTATTCTTATTAACTTGAAATGGAAAATATAATATTCTCATTTGTCCATATCACAAATTTATTTTTCAGCTTCTTTCCAGAGATGTTTGTTATGTAGTATAGGACACAGTGAGATTCTTTTTGACAAATGGAATTCAGAGTTCTCTTTGGCATGAAATGCAAATTGTGCTATATTCCATATTCAGGTCTTTGCATCTTGGAACAAATTCTTAGTCATCTTTGATATCAAACTTTATAAATCTATTTTATACCTACTATGTAAACACAAGCACAATCTCTTGAGTTTTGTTCTTGTAAAGTCACTTAATCATTTTGAAAAAGATTGGCCTCATTTTGAAAATCATTTACAGTTTCATTTCAGAAATATATACTTGTATGTGCTTATATTTGTTAAGTTAAACATAAAAAATAATAAAAAGTTGCTGATCACACATTTAAATGAAAAAATAAAAATAAAATAAACATTATTCACACTTGATGTATGCATACACAAACACTGATTTTCACTCTATCTCTGATCACACAGATACAAATGCTGAATGAACTTCTATATTTATAAAATAATAGAACTTAAAGAATATAAATATAATTATTTTACCTAGTGATTAGTCAAATAGACATAGGATAGCTATGCTCCACTTCATATTTAAGAAAGGAACTATATGGATATTTTTTCCTCTAGAGTAAATATAAAATGTTTTTTCAAGAAAACAAACTTGCTTTCTTTTTCCTTGAGGACATTTCAATTCTCATTCAAGAAAGTTTTTTCAGTTCTGACTGAATGGTGGGGAATGGAAGGCTTTATATTCCTTGCAAAATAAATCATTTTATTCCCTCTATTCAGGGAAATCAAGGAAAAACAAAAAAATCCAGTTGCCTCTTGAAAAGCACCTTTGAGTAAGGTGACCAGAGGGACACCTTTGACCGGGGGGGGGGGATTAAAAATTTTATATGGAGCAACACATTTTTTCATACAATGCAAAAATAGTATTGTAATATTTGTAATATTTTTTTATTTCAACATAACAACAATTTACAAATATAAATTGTAACTGTTGCCAAACATCAAAATTTTGATCACGTGACCATGAGAATGCTGCAATGGTTGCTAAGTGTGAAAATGGTTGCTAAGTGTGAAAAATGGTCATCAGTCACTTTTTTCAATGCCATTGTAACTTTGGTCACTATACCACCTTTCTTGCCACAGTTCTTAAGTGAATAACTGCAGCTGGTATTTTGTATTTTGGATAGAATCTTTTTAAAAATAGTCTAAGACAATTTTAAAAAAGAATCCACACAGAATAAATTGAAGTAAAACATTTCAAACTATTCCACATGGAATAAATTGAAGTCAAACTATTTTTAAAAATTCTATGCACAATATATTTCAAAGTATTGTGCATAGAATTTTTAAAAATGGTTTCACTTCAATTTATTTTGGATAGAATCCTTTTTAAAAATTGTCTTAGACAAATTTAAAAAAAGATTCTATCCAAAATACAAAATACCAGCTGCAGTTATTCACTTAAGAACTGTGGCAAGAAAGGTGATATAATGGGCTTAGTGACCAAAGTTACAATGGCATTGAAAAAAGTGACTGATGACCATTTTTCATACTTAGCGACCATTTTCACACTTAGCGACCGTTGCAGCATCCTCATGGTCACACGATCAAAATTTTGATGTTTGGCAACAGATTCGTATTTATGATGGTTTCAGTGTCCTGGGGTCATATAATCACCTTTTGACAAAGTCAAATGGGGAAACCAGATTCACTTATGTTACTAACTTATCAGCTGCAGTTATTCACTTAAGAACTGTGGCAAGAAAGGTGGTATAATGGGCTTAGTGACCAAAGTTACAATGGTATTGAAAAAAAGTGACTGATGACCATTTTTCACACTTAGTGACCATTTTCACACTTAGCGACCGTTGCAGCATCCTCATGGTCACACGATCAAAATTTTGATGTTTGGCAACAGTTACAATTTATATTTGTAAATTGTAGTTATGTTGAAATTAAAAAAAATATTACAATACTATTTTTGCGTTGTATGAAAATTTTTGTTGCTCCGTATAAAATTTTTAATCAAGCCCCCACCCCCAGTCAAAGGTGTCCCTCTTTACTGAAAATCTGGTCACCTTGCTTTTTAGGATGCTGTCTAGATTTGCCATAGCTTTCCTCCCCAGGAGCAAGCGTCTTTTAATTCCTTGGAATTGGGTATGTCTAGTTTAATGAAAAGAAGGAACGAGGTATTGTATTGTGGTTGCTGCAATTAATATACTTAATAACTCTATTTTTATTCTTTATTTTTTAATAATAATTTTCATAACAGTTACTCCTGTTTTTGTAATTACTGTTTTATATTATTATTTTAGTGGATTGTTGTCACCCCTGAGAGTCATTTCTATTGAGATGTACACATTTGAACAATAAATGTATTTATTTTCATATTTAAGGAAAGGCATCATCTATAAACTAAGCAAAGGTGTAGCTTCCAAGATGTGCCCTTGGGATCTTGAAGTTGGTGGGAATCTACTCAGAGATTAATTGAGGAAAGCTTAATAACAGGGAGTTCTTAACTTAAATCCACACAGAATAAAACTGTTTTAATAAATCCTATGCACAATAAATAAAATATTATTTTAAAATACATTAAAAAATAAAAGAAAAAACCCCACTTACCAGTAGGCAGACACTCCAAGTCAATCCAGAATGATGTAGATGTTAATACAAAGAACTGTGCAAATTAAAATCGTTAAATAGTCCCAGGGAAATAGTTTTCAAAGAAAAAAGAAGAGCACACGAGCAGACCTCCAAACTCCATGCCCCTCCCCTCCAGAAAATCCAGGAAGTAACAGTTGCTTCCCTCTCTAGCCGGGTGTTTCCTGCAGCTCTATGGTAATGGTTCATTTTTTCTTATAAAAGTGAGTAAGGGCGGGGGGGGGGTCCGTTTTCTTGCTTTAAAGTTTTAATATCTTCAATGAAAGTACTGAGACAGAGAGAGAGGTTAGTTAGACAGTGTGTCTTTTGTCTTGCCCCGGTTAGGATTTCTTAAGCAAATCCACTGGGCTTTCAACATGAAGCTAGAAAAAAATCGGGACTTTTTTAAAACGCGGAGGGAGATGGGAAAAATTGTTATAAAGTGTGATTGTCATGCTGAAATCGGGTTGTCTGGTCACCTTACCTTGGAGACAACCTTTAACTGAATGACTGAGAATCTTCATAGACATAAAAGTTTATATTTTATAAGTTACTGTTTGCATAGGGTTAAGGGACACAAATAGATATAACTTCTTGAAAACTGAAGCCAATTATAGTGTTTGAGAGTCACAAAGAGCAAATTGACATGTATATCATCAACATACAATTTTCATGGTCTATTCAATATTGATTTGCAGAACATCTAATTGTTGCATTTATTTAGATGCTGACAACTAAATGCTTAAGGAGGAAAGCACAATTTTTATTGATAATGGCCTATATCTCTATAGCCTTATGCATTTCATATCACTAGTGTAAAAGTATGTCTGGCCATACTGTCCAATGTTATAATATGGAGATCTTGAGACAGATGAGCAAAGAGGGGCTTAGAACATCTGGAAAAAACTTTTTGGGGGAAATGCCATTATGCACATGAAAGTTGTTTGCCAACATAATTCTATATTTCTAAAAGGGGTGTGCGCATGCGCAGAGACAGGAGCTCTGGTGTCTCCCGCCGTTCCCTAGCTCGTCGTGCATTCTATCCAAAAATCGGGACATTTTAAAACTGCCGCGGGACGCAGGACATATTGTTAAAAATCAGGACTGTCCTGCTAAAAGCGGGACATATGGTCACTATATTCTAACTCAAATAAAATGCAACCAGACAGAAACAATCTGCATATCGATCTACTTGATCAAAGTTTGAATGAACTTCTTCAAAATGGATGATTGAAATACAAACAAATTATTTTTATACTACTTGCTTTTCCTCTGCTAAGTCATTAAGTATGTGATCCACTCACTAGTAAGCTCATGCTTGCTTACCCAGTTATATATGCACATTCTTTGGAAATGGATCAAATGAGTTCTGCTAGATGCCAGAGCTAAGTTGAAAAGTACATAGTGAATTTGGAAGTTCATTTGTTCATTTGTGCCAGCAATGGTCATTTAATACAGTTAAGGTTGTTTTAATAAACAAAGAAGGAATCTTATTTAAAAAGAGAAACCTAAAAATACAAATCTTCTATTTCTACTATTTTGGCTTCTACTATATTGGGGTAAATGATTGGAAGATACGTGTGTGTATGTATGTATATATATATATATTTCTGATAAATATAGAAATAGACAAAGAAAGAAAAATGTAGAAAATTTCTGGCTCTGTGTGAATTTTGTAATATGGCTTGCCACATCATGTTTAATTCAAATATACTAGAGTTGGTTAAATACTACTATTTATTATAATCAGATTTATTCATTGGTATTCAGTGATATTGAAACCAGTGGGAAACTTATATTCATTTTCGAAAGATTACTTCGTAATTATACTCTGTGAATGCTTTATTTTTTTGCTCTCAGATTTTGACCCATAGAAAATGGCAGGAGATTGAAGCTGGAATGTTTCTATTTAAATATTTGAATTTCATGCAACAATTCTGTAACATTTTTTATTTCTTGCCAGTGGACTTACGATCGAATTTAGTGGTTGAATATACACTATCCGATTTATTAATCCTTTTTATTAATTTCTATTTCCTTCAGTTAAGAATATCTTCAAAATGTCATGTACTAAAACTGATATAAGCAATTTTCTATTCTCTTACATAATGTTGTAATCACAAAAGCTAATTTTGAATTCCTACAATGTAAAAACCCTTAATTTTCCATATTTAAAACAATATGAAAAAGCTTGAGTATGCTAATAATATTAGAATAATTGTTCTGTGTTATTCTAAATTTTTGGAGGAACCCTCCACTCAGTCACACACTCACACATACATCATAGCATACTAGCCAGGGGGTTATTATTTTCTGTCTAGAAACCACTTAAAGCAGTTTTGTTTTGAGAGTAAAGAGAGGGAAGGGGGTAGAAGAGGCAGGGAGGGCAGCCCGCCAGCTTTCTTTCTCTGTGTCCACGGCAGCCCGGACAATTGGACAATTCAGCCATTTAGCAGCTTCCTGTGGTGCCATCATTTGTAGATGAAAGAGCTGGAAGAGGAACAGAAAGTGAAGACATTTCTGCCTAATCAAAATGTCTGGCACCAGTCGTATTACTGTCCTATTACTAAGCAGTTTAGCAACATCTTCAAGGAATTGAAATTGATGATTGGTTAATATCTGGCAGAACCTACCTGATACTGAAAAACCCAACAAAATTGGAATTTCCTCTTATTGCTTACTAGCAACTTTCAAATTGCTGGTGTGGTAGCTGATACAGTCCAAAAGCATCTAATTTTAAAAAAAATGTCAGTTCTAAACTAAGGTTCCTCTTAGTCATCAGAAATGTATTTCTTCTTTCTGGGAATCCAGTTTACTATATTCTGTCAGAAGCACCAACCATAATTATTAACTGTTGATGGGAAAGACAAAAAAGTTTGGATAATGAACATTGCAAGTTTATATTCTGCAGTTATATCTTTAATGCCACCAAACAAAATCCCAAGTCCTTGGAAAGGACTCAACGGGTGGATAAAAATGACAGATCCAATCTAAATATCTGGCTGATGCCATCATCAATCAATCAATCATCATCATGATCATGATCATCATGATCATCATCAAGCAAATGACAAAAAAGTAAGAATAATGGACATGGAAGTACCTGGCAACAGCAAAGTAGAAGAGATGGAACTGGAAGATAGTAAAAAACAAATACCTGCACATATACGTAGAACTAATGGTAATACTAACTGTGGTAGGTGCCTTGGTTGCAATCCCAAAACCATTGGAGCAGCATCAACATTGACAAAACTATCATCAGTCAAAACTATTATCAGTCAAAATTATAAAAGACAGCTTACATCCTGCAATGATACCTTTAACCTCATCAAATATCCACATCTGCCTATCCCAAGGGGAAGAACTAGATAGCTAGATAAAAATGCTAAATCCAGCCTGAACATCTGGCTGACTGTGCAACAAATCATAGCAATAAAAAAATACCAAAAGGAGAATATTTCAAGCTTTGTTGTGAAATGACTAGATCAGTATGTATAACTTGGCTATTTATTTCCTTAGAATTTTTTTCTCTTTCATGATGGCAGAATGTACATTGGTTTCACTCAGATTTAATAGTTTATTTATTTCATCAACCATCTGACATAGGTGAATCATACACAATTCTAAGTCATCCGCAATGATTTTTGATTATCATTTATTTAACAACCGTAAAGCAAAAAATAGCTAAACAAACAAACTGTAAAATATATTTTTTCTCTTTAAAATTTAATGGGGTTGAATAGCAATGTTTAAATATTAATATGGCAGAATCAGACCATGCTATTGTTTTTGTGACTAAACATTAACAAAATCAGTCTTACAAATTATTCTAAGGAATAATACTATTGAGAATTATGATTTCTTTTATGAAAACCCTTTGGGAGAACTTCAGTTATAAATTAGTTTTAATAATATAGATGGGTCACTCTTAAGTTTAATGGTTTTTTTTCAAATCTTGAATCAAGAATGAAAATAATTTTTATCAATACTTTAATATTACTTATTCATTTTATTTTGTTTTTACAATGCAACTCTTTTAAATACTGTTAAATCTTTCACCTAATTTACCCAAAATATTAGATTTAAATCTTATGGTAACTTCATAGGAATGAATTTACATCAGGCAAGAAACTTATGAAGTTACAAATTCATAAAAGCAATAATACAAAAGCCTTATTTTTTTCAGGTTGTTAAGTAAGCTGCTGAAATATAACTATGACTTTGCTTTCAAACAGTACTCATACGCAGTATCAATAACTGAGAATCACCCACCCCTGGATGTAACCTTACAATAAACAGAGTATTAGTACTTCTGGTTGTGCTTCATATTTGGACAACTTTGTTAGGATATCATCAGTCTGGAAAATCTCAAAGTAACCCTGCCTTTCTTCACTTTTGTTGTCCTCAAAATTAGGGACAATCCCTTTTGAGATGGGTTTTCCACTTTCTTTTGAACTCAAATTTAATTCATCAGATCATTGTCTAAACTGTGCTCTTTGTCCTGTTTTTCAAGGTCTCACATACCATTAAAGCAAGGTATTTTTCAATCTTACCTTTGATGGTTCCCTATT